>NC_058125.1:9827500-10127500 GCF_914725855.1 Thunnus albacares
CCGTGTTCGACGTCCATGGACAGGTGTGGACTTGCACGCAGACCACTGTCGCACGCTTGATTCCGTACACATTTTTCAGAGAAGCGTTTCACATGTGCGCACTAGTAAACAGGATTGCAGCGTGAAAACTTTCCAGAGTTGTAAAATCCAATCTGTTTTACAAACCGCTGTGATCCGTTTTTCTGATCAGCCTTTAAATGTAATAATCTGTTACTCCAACCGGACTTGCTGGATCGTATTTCATTGTCTCACCGGTGCTTAAACAACACGCCCACACCAACACAGCCCCCAGGACTGTTTTCAGCTGAGGAGTTTCTGTATGTTGCTGAACAAGAAGAGAAAGTCGAAAACAATAAAGCAACAGTTTAATGAGAGCAGGAATACAGTACATATATACAGTAGATGTGACATTCATTCCTGTTTGCTTTTCTAGCACATGTGCAGTTGGCGCAGTTGCAACTTGTACAGGCCATGTGGTCACAAATTTTGGCCTGCGCCCAGACGTCCGCAGAGGGGTCCACACGGACTCTCGCGGACATGGGTGTATGATGACATTTACGCAGACACAAAGCATGAATTGGCCTTACCTCATCACAACTGTTTGCTAACATACATGTACAATTGCTAACGTGTGCAATTCCAGATCCAGCAGGCAGCATTTTTAGTCAAATTTCTGTCCATGTGAATGTAACTCCAACATCCACTCTGCTTTTAGGTCTACATTGGTCTTCATCATAGTCTCCACGGACTCCTGAGAAAAGAGACTGTCCCCTAAGAAAAACAACAGAATCAGTTGTTTCAGCAAGTGCCCCAAAAAGAAATTTGTTTATTTTCAAGTGTAAATGTAGTGATAATGACGGGACGTTATTAAAGAGTGACAAACACTGTGTAGGGAGGAGATCGGGGTGGATGGATGGGTCAACAAAACATCGGACTACGGTCCTTAAACTTTCACAGTCGTCATTTTAACCCAAACCACAATGTTTCTCTAACCTTAACAAAGTACTTATTTTAGCTCAAACGATGATCATTCTCTAAACCTAACCAAACCTTAACCACAGTGTTGTCACATCATAAAACATATTTATTTCTCAGCAGTGATTTGTAACGGTTTTGGAAGGCACAGAGAAGTATTGTTGTTCTGCCGATTACTGGCAGATCGGAAAACGTTCATGAGTGCATGCACCAACAATGTATTTTGACGTTTAATTTGCAGGACCTGAGAAAAATATCTGACTCTTAAGCTTTCCAAATGGGGTTTTTCACCAGTTACTCACTAACTTCGTCTGTCTGCTATTTTGTGCTGGGAAAGTAGCGTAAAGTTTAAGGAGGTCAAAACTCCAGCAACACTTAGCTATATATATTTTTTTTCCTTTTTGAATTCTTTTTCTTCATACCTAATTCATTTAAATGTTGTTTGTAATGTGTTTCACGATAACCCTGATGAAGGCCATAAGCCGAAAGGCATTGGTCTAACAATAAAGTTGTTCAACATAGGCCTACAAGTAGCGTAAAGTTTACTAGGGCTTTTGCTAAAAGTCCTAAATTGATAAGAGAGCACTTCCTTGTTTTATGAATAAAGCAGTACACAAGTTGAAGCAGCTCTCTGTCTATGTCTGACCAATCAACAACGGTCATCCCCCCAAAGTTCCTGTATTTTTGGAAAATCTACCCTGAGAGCAGGGACTTTTTGGGACTTTTTAATTTAGACCCTGGTTCCTCCAGTGGAAACACAGGTAGAGGAAGCGAGTTCCTCAAAAGGTTTCCAGGGGAAAGTTCCTTCAGTCGACTCAAGAAAGGCAGATAAATGGTCAAATATCACCAGCAACCATCAGGCTTATTTAAATCATGTTAAACCTTTGTCATTACATCCTGAACTTGCACAAGCATATTTGCTTTTCAACAATGAAGGGCAACTTCTCTTGAGATTGTGTCTTCGATGCAGCTGGAAATACTGCGTGAGCCTCACAGGCCAGCTACAGTGACTCTTTTTGGGATGTCTGCCTACAGAACATCCCCAAACCGTTCCTCCTCCTCTTGAATTGTTGAATAATGCTGCTAAATTCAGCTCAGACTGAATCTCCTGTCCATTCAGTTCACCTCAGAATCGAGATCAGTCAGCTTTTTCTCGCCTCATCCTATGCCGGAGCCGTGCTGCGGATTTAGCTTGCTTCTGATCCAGCAGCAGCAGGCACGGCGGCCCTCGCTGTGTGATGGCTGCAGGAGGGGAGCTGGGCCAGCGGGGAAGGGGGATACCCCCCGTGTGCGCTTGGCAATTGTTGTTGTGGCGATGGTGGCCGTAGTGGTGGTTACCAGGGAGATGGTGGTTGCTTGTCTGACCCGTCCCCCTTGTGCTGTCACCAGCGTTATTGATGCACGCCGCTACCCGGCATTGTGGGAGTGCAGGAGGGAGGGCGGAGAGGACAACGGTTAATGAGTTCAGGAGGAACAGGGACTCTCCCTGCTCCCGCTCTCCTTTCTCTGTTACTCTCTCTCACTCCCTCCCCCTCTCTGCTCACTCGCTCTCTCTCCTTCATTTCTCATGGGTGTCTGTCTTGTGCGAGTGTGCATTAAGAATGTGGGTCTCTCATGATCCATCATGGCAAAATGCACTTTCCCTCTTCGCACAAACACACACATGCTCACACACCTAAACGGCATACAGACGGTGCACTCACAAAAACATTTTCTCCCACACCTTAACGCGAACAGTGTAACTGACTCATTCGCAACCACTCCTTTCTCTCTCACTTACATACACACACACACACGCACACAGATGCTGCCCTGCTGTTATGCCTGAAGCAAGGAGAGCTAGCAAGATTAATAATGACCCCTGACTCCCCATAGACAGACCCAAATATACACAGTTTGGAGAGAGAGAAGGAAAGAGCCCAAGTAAAGAGAATGAAGGGAAGAACAAGGTGAGGCCAAATGGTGACTAAAAATACACAATTTAGAGACAAAGAGTGAGAAAAAATGTATACAGATTAGAAAGTGATAGAGATGAGGAAAGCAGAAGAAGAAGTGGGAGGCTAAACATGCAAAATTGGGTGAGAGGAGTAGTGATGAGTGATAAGAGAAAGTACATCTACAAACGGTCTCCATAGTGAAAACACTGACTGTGCATTTAGTTGTGAATAAGTAAAACTTAGCTTTTTGAAAACAATGATTTAAGCCTTGTTGGGGCCTGTGTGCAGTTACGAGGAGGGACCAAAAAAATTCCCAGAAGCCATCGATAGCATGGGATTAGGGTGTTGGTATTGGATTTGCTGCTGGGTAGCATATTCCTACAGCTTGGTGAAACTGAAATTGGGACTGAAAAGGAGAAGATTCACCACCATTACAGTTTTTTCCTAACAATTCCAGGAAATTTTGGGTCCCCTCTTGTACAATTTAGGAGTACTCCATCGATTTAGCATTGCCCTTCCATAAATTTGGCGGGCTTGCGAGAGACAGATTACAGTAGATTACAGAGTGGTCAAAATTGAGGCAGCAGAGGCCAATATATCTAATCACTAGTATGCTCAAAAAATGATGAATCCTACAATTCCCATAATGCAACTTGATTGTCTTATTCATTCAACTGTCCTTTTTTTGGTAAATGCTTGTCTTTCAAACTCCATGCCCCCAGTATGTAACGTAGGCTGTCTTTTAAATATTAGTTTCTTTAAAACTTTAGAAAGCTCCAGAGCCATTGAAGAACATGACGAGTAAACTCTTTCATGTGTAAAATCAGTGGTGTGTCCCTTTCAGAAGAAGAAGAGATTTAGCCATTTTTCTGTTTTCAAGTGTGTCAGTGTGAACCTGAAAACGCTCATGCGGACAGATGTCGTTTTCACATTTAAACAGCATTTTCAAAATTAGTTGTTCAGTGTGAATGTTGTCTGAAGAGAGTGAGAGTGAAAATATTTACTTTGAAAGTGTGTTACTACTGCTTGCTTTCGACACAGCACTTTGCACATCCTTTTCGTCTCTCTGAGTTACATACACATGGGGGAGCTGCCCATTGGTCCAAAGGCCCATTATTCTGAAACCCCAATAGTTCAAAAAATGTCCCATTGGACTGAAAGCCCATTAATCCGAGGGCCTGTTACCCCAAAAACAAACGTCCATTGCTCCGAAGGCTCTGAAGGGTATTGGACACACTGCCATTATTTATGGTTAGGCGTTCTACCTCTGTCGTCTTTTGGGTTAGGGTTAGGGTTGGGGTTAGTATGCATTAAATGCTCTAAAAAGCAAGCATTTTGTAAACGGTACCTTCGTGTTTGCATGTCAAAATACACGAAGATATTAAGGGCAAAAACTCCAGGGAGAGTGTGTATTTTTGGAGCAAAAAGCCTTTGGAGCAATGGGCTTTCGTTTTTGGGATAATAGGCCGTAGGACTAATGGGCTTTTGGTCCAATGGGAAGTTTTTCAAACTATAAGGGTTTTGGAATAATGGGCCGTTGGACCAATGGCATGGCACTCATACGTGCACTCACATACACGGGTATATATGCATGTATGCATGGGCACACAAAAACACTCACAGATAACAGCAAATATGCCGACAAATACACAAACAGGTGCACATACACACGCAAAAACACTCTCTCTCTCTCTCTCACACACACACACACACACACACACACACAGAAGCACCAGCATGGATTAATGTGTTTTGCTCAAATATTGCATTTATTACTGTTGGAGGCCTTTTGTGATGAGGGCATTTTTCAGGTTGCTAACCATTATTCCCTCTAGGCCCTGGGCTCCTCAAAGGAAAGCTTGTGTGTGTTTGTGTGTGTCAGTGAGAGACTTACCCAACCTTATGGTTATGGTTATGGTCTAACCAAGTAGTCAGGTTTTTTCCCCCAATTCTTCAGGGGATTCACATCGCCATTTCTGACTGTACTTAATGCTTCCTCCCCATTTGTCAACACAAGCCTAAGCAGCTCCAAGCCTGTTTTTTTTGTACCTCTATCATACCTTGAAATATTGCTGAGTGTGCTGTATCCATCATCATATAAAAACTATGTGGGAACAGAAAAAGACAAACAAGTGAACAGTACCCCATCACTTGTCTCTGTCCTGATGTTCTTCTCTCTTTTCCCCCACCAGTGTATTAAAATGTGTTTACACAGTACTCGGATCAGCTACAGCACAAATTACATGCACATAGAGATATAAACTCAAACCAGACGGCGTTGCTCCTGCTCTGAATAATGGTTGGTGTTTGGTTCCGTTTTCATGGGTTTGACTCTGCCATCGCCTCAAGAATAAATTAATTCATCAGTTTATTCTTGGCTTTGTTTGTTTGCCGAGGAACATTTTTTTCTCCAGCCAGTGGTTTAATGTGTGACATTGACACAATAATTAATTGAAATCTGTCTGGGGATAGACTGTGTGATAGGGAGAAAGCCATGTCGGCATTATCAGAAGGCTGTCTTTCACATCTAAAACCTCATGCCATGCCACAATATGTCTGTCTAAAATTATAAGCCTTTTCATATGTTTCAGTAAATTGTCTGATTACAAGTCTAAAGCTAAAGTCTCATTCAGGGGTGGTCAGGTTTGCACAAGACTTAATCTTCCAGGAGAGTGTGCTTGCATGTATGTGATTGGCCAACGCAGCATCTTGCCAGATGACATGAAGTCAACAAAGACATTGCCCCTGCTCCCCAATATTACTCTATCATAACTGAGACTCTTATTTCAAGGTAAGGGGTAAAAGTCAGAGGTTAAAGTTTGATGGAAATATTTAAATATTGCTGTATCACAGATGTACATACATATACGAATATATCACAGGTAATATCAACATGTATTTGTCCATGTTCAAATAACTTTTATACAATAAACAAAAACAGAAATGTACCAATAACATAATGACCGGTGATTCATGCAGTTTCAAGGGAGTACCTAATTTTTTCCAGCAACTCTGCCCAGCAAGTAATGCTTTGAGGTTTTGATGCTTTTGACCTTGCACAAGCTCTAGTTGGGCAATCTCTCTCTATGACAAGAGCCATTCTTTTATCAATAACGAATATGGAGGTTTTCAGCGACAACCACCTTCCTTTTAGCTGCAGTGAGCCAAGATCAGAGCTAATGTCCATCTGAATGCAGCCTCAGTTAAATGTATTAGCATGCTAACATTTAGCAATTAGCAATAAAAACAACACAGCTGAGGCAGATGGGAATGTTGTTTTGCAGGTATTTGGTCATAAACAAAAGTATTGGAGAAATTAAAGTTTTGTTCGAGACATCGAACTCAAAACCACAATTGTCAAATTCATGTTTGCACTAGAGAAAAAGTTAGGGAACACCAAAGTCTTTAGGACTTCGTCTGGGAACATGAATGTGAACAAAATTTTGTTACAATTCATAGAGGGGATGTTTAGATACTTCTGGATTGGGGAAAACTATGACCTGTGGTTGGCTCTAGAGGTCAGGGGATCTACAGGTTTCATCCTCTCTGGATCATGAATGTCTGTACCAAATTGCATGGCAATCCATCCAATAGAAGTTGAAATATTTTATCTGGACCAAAGTTGACAACCGACACACCAACAGACCATAGAGCCACGTGACTAGCATGGCTAAAAAAAAATGTGTTACTTGCATGAAAGTAAATGTCATCACTTCTGTTTTGATATAGTACAAAGAGGTTAGGCCATCACCAATGATCAACAGCAACAGGGGTTATGACCCCCCCCCCATGAACAACCGCCGGCTATAATGTGTCCAAGGTTCCATGTTTATGTCATGACAATTGAGCTATCTCCATCAGCAGATAAAGATTAGATTATGAAGATTATGCTCCAATTGTGCAGCAATTTGTTCCATTAATACTAAAAGTTAATACTGAAGTTGTTTGGATGAGCAGTTCTCGAGAAATATATAAAAATACCTCAAATATTGCTCTAAAAATGTTGATTTTCTTCTTCTTCTGCCTGTGGAGTCAATGAATGGAAAAAAGGACAGTGCCATTGCGACACACATTGTGATCGGAGGTGGGATTACATCCTTAGTATTAAAGACTTGAAAACGTTTAATTGACTTAGTTCTGCCATTGAACTGTGTAATGTTACTGATAAAGAAACTCGGCATGTATATTCAAGACTTAAAGCTTGACGTCTCAGGCACGTTCAGAAACATAAAAAAAACCCTCATAAACAACGTTGCTTCTGCATTGTCTTCTGCATGTGGATTCAACAAGCAGAAATACGGACAGCACCAGTCTGCCATTGCAACCCTCATTGTGGTCGGAGGTGGGATTACATCTGTAGTGTTAAGAACTACCATAGAGAATGAATTGAAAAAGTTTAGGGAGTTAAACTCTATTCCCGTTCCTCACACACGGGAACTTTGTATGTATGTTCAAGACATGGTGCAGAATGTCTCAGGCACGTTTTAAACAGGCACTACAGTTCATCCAATCAACTTAAGCTCAACTCAAAATTGTAGTCTCCAGATAGCCTGCATATGAGGCGTTTAGGGGAGGGGCATAACTCTCTCTAGGTACTGAGAGATAGGCCTGTTCCGCACATTTTGAACAGGCACTACACTAGTTTGAACAAAGCCTAAATGACCAAATTGCTTGCCACTGTTTCTGCTATGTACAGTAGGTTACTACTGTATATAACTGCCGCTGTATTGTACACATACAATAACATGTATAAATCATCAAGACTGTTCTGTTCAAAGTGAATTGCAGAGTGATGATTGAGATTCCTTTGTAAATATGAGACGAAAGTGTCCTTGAACACAATAAAAACTGCAAATCACAGCTGTTGTGTTGCTGCTGGTGCGTTCTCTAAATGTTTTTTATATTTTTTGCTTTCACTGAAGGGTTAGATGATCTTCTAAGGGTTGAGAAGATAAAAAATAAGCCATAAATTTAAGAATAAGACACATTTTCGAAGAAGTTGATGTTTTGATAATACAAGAGTCCTTGTGAGGTTTTTAATAGTAGCATGAGCCCAACCTACAGGTGCATCTGTCACAAAAGCTACAAAATTCTTTCATGCATTAATTTAATGGATGAGAGGGCCAATAGTTAAAGTGGTTGGAAGTCAATGCTCAGCAAAAAGGATAGAAAAAGATAAGATTTACTGTTACAGGAAAGTGGATAAACATCCTAGAAATACTGTCAGAAATGACCGAAGAATTTAATCAACCTCTTGACCCCTCCATGACTTTGTGTCAGCCATCACTGTGCAGCGTGAGCATCACAAAGCTGGTATTCAAGGTAGCCATTCAGAAATTGCCCATTACCAAGGCCAGTGCACAAAGATGCAGTTGGTGTTAGTAGCACAAAACCTAGAGCCCTGAGCAATGGACAGAAGTACGATGATCTAATGAGCTGTCTTCATGTTTCTCCAGGTGAAATGAGAGTCTGCAAGGTCCGATGGGTCGTTTGTATGGCTTTATAAGAGCTGAACAATATGAGGCCGTTTTAGTGCATGATTTCCCCATATTCCAAGATGACGATGCACACTGCTAGAGAATTGAAGAGTGGTTTCATAAGCTCCAAAATGTCAGTCACCATCTACCAGTTCTAAACAACACTGACCCTTTGTGGGAGGTAGTGAAGAAATTAACCCTCGTCGTCTCTCAAAGAACTGGGGGCTTTTTCATCTTGCAAAAAAAAAAAAAAGTCCAAAATCAAACTACACACTGCGTAGCCTTGTAGAGCAAAGCTTGAAGGAGGACTAATACTGTTGTCAAGGAAAATGACACAAAGGGTGGAATAAATGAATATCCTGTTTTCAGTAAGAAGTAGAACCATCCAGCCTCTGGTACATTTTGACTGATGCAAATCCTCAATGCCATTTTGTGGTATTTTGGACCAAAAAATAAAATTAAAAGTAAAATGATCTTGTCTCTAATTACATCTTTTGATCAAAAGCATTGCTCTCTACTTTGGTGCTAAAAGTGTAATTATTTTTTGTAGTTTATCTTCTTATCTATCTAAATTGAGTTCAGGTCTTTCACTCCATTTAATAGACCTTAAAGTTTATCATTATATTTCATAGATAACTTCTTACAAATTAAATCAAAATGTAGGAAAATAATGTCAAATTAGTCCATTTCAGTGTATGTCCTTGGGGGTAAAAACACTGCACATCTGCTAAAAGATATTAAAGTGTATCCTGTGTAAAGAGGTACGTGATGTTTCTTTAACAGGAAGAAGAAATAGGGTTTTTTTGTTCAGAGGTTGGAGTAAAAATAAATCGAAACACAGGAAATGTCGGATGTTGGTGACAGCATCATGTATTTTTGTTTTGTATGTCCACACCACACCCTTTAAGCATGGTTGTTATATACACGTCTGATTCTCCCATATGAGTTTTTCAACTTTGAAAACTATTTAGAAGCATGTAAACGATACATACTGTTCCAAATCGTATGATCAGTGTGGTAAATTCAGCTCTTTTGGTTCAGTATTGATAGTCTACCAGCGTGCAAAGTTTAGTGAGTAATGGTAACTGAGGATGGGAGGGGGCGGGGAATGTGAATGAGGCAAAGCCGCCACACCTGCATCATCAAACAACAGCAACAAACCTGCTGCGTTGTGTTCACGATCACGGACAAGTGCGCACTACTATCTAAGATGTAAGTGTGATATTAATGTGATTCATTATTAATTTTGATGTTTGTAACATGATTTTACAGTCCTGCTCGATCTTTAAGATAAGTTACCATAAACAACAAGTTTAAATCTTAATTGAGCTGTGTATTTACTTTGTAGCGTAATGTTATGGACAAAAGAAAAGTGCTTGACCAAAGATAAAGTTTTATGTGAAAATACTTGTTGTATGCTGCCAGTTTTGAACAGTCTATATTTAATCTTAAGCAGTGTACTTCCTTTGTAAATGAGTGAAATCCTTTCCTTGTTTTATCGTTATTTAATATTACCATTTTTAATTTCTGGATGCCAATTCATAATTATTTAACCCAAAATGCTAAAATATAAGCTGTCTTGACTGTGAGTGTATATTGTTCCCTTCAAGACCCTTTTTTTTTTTTTTTTTTTTTTAATTTTGTTGAAGCACCAATGGGAGTGAGAGCAGCTGCAAGTGTATTTTGGACTTCTTTCCTGGTGCTGTTTCCTGTGGCAGGTACACATCACATCACATCATTGCTGTTATTTCTAGAAATCACCTCATGGTCCCAAGTATATTAATAAAGCAACATAGTAACTAACAAAACATGTAATCCCTGTACACTTTGTGGTTGTTTCTTTTTATTTCAGTGCAACAATCATCAATCCGATGTGTGACCTACAACCGTACAATGTGTGCCTTAAAGGGCTCATCTGTAGAGTTTCCCTGCTCCTATCCCAATAATGTTGAGATGATCTGGATGTCGAGATGGTCCAGACAATCCACAGAATTGCATTCTGTCTCAAAAACAAACCCCCTGAAACAGATGCCAGTTTATTCATTTCAAAATAAACATGGAAACAATAACTGCACACTGAAACTCGAAGACCTAAAAGAGAGTGACACATCCGTTTACTTTTTTAAATACTCTTTTAGAGATGTTGCAGGGGTCAACATGACGTGTGAAGGTACCCCTGGTGTGAGACTCCATGTTTTTGCATCTTCTGTGAGGATCCAGCTGGACAAGATTGTTAGGGGGCAGAAAGTGCCAGTTGCAAATTGGACAGTGATGGAGGGTCAGAAGATAATGCTGACTTGTGTCCCCACCTGCAATGCAAATCTGAACTCCAACCCAGACTACATCTGGTACAAGAACAGACTGCAATTAAATGGCAGTCGAGTAAACTTGACCTTCCTGTCTTTGGATCCAATCAGAAATGAGGATAAGGGCAGTTATGTCTGTGCCATGATTGGCTACGAAAACTTTTCCTCATCTTCTGTCGATCTCAGAGTCGAAAGAAGTCCCAGAAACACTGTGGTGTTGGCTGACGTTGGATCAAAAAAGGACAGCGAAGAAAATCTGACACATAGCTCTGATGTTCACAACTCCACAGCCCAAAAACCCAAGAACTGCCAAACACCCAAAGACAAAAGCATGTTTACCTTCTCTATAATGCTTGTAGTGAGTATTTGCGTTGGGTTGGTTATTGGAATAATGGTGGCTATACTAGTCCTCACAATAAAGAGAAAGAAGAAGAGAAGAACGTGTGTTGGTTCAGTCCCAGAGCCTCCTGACCTCTGCAGTGACTCCTACATGGCTCTGGATATCACCTCCATGTCGGCTGAATATGATGCACTGGACACAGTGAATAGCTGCTTGGTTTCTGATAAAGACAGCACTATTTATGAGAACTTACCAAACACCAACCTGGAAACTATTGAGATGAGAGAGAGAAAGATGTTTTAAAGTCGCATACCACTGGTTTTGCATGTTTGCCCATCAAGCACAAACTGTTTAAACTTTATATTAGGGATGTGCAGAGGGCTCAGTGTTTGTATCTGTATTTGTTGAGGCAGCAACATTATTTGTATTTGTATTTGAATAAAAATGTTTAAAAGCTGTTTATGTTTTTATTATTTGTTTTAATTTTAAAAAATGATAGTGTTACAATAAGTGTTCATGAATAAGCTACCTTACGAAGGAGGTCCCCACACTGGGTCTCGAACTGGAGTCTCCCAGATTATAGACAACTGTGCTGACTACTGAGCTAAAACTTTTCTCATCACTTCATTGCAGACAGATCTCTACCTATTTATACACCCATAACACAGACACAGAGACAGTACTCCGTGTAATGTGTAGGGAGGAACTTCAAAGGTGATTCTTGCTTTGCACTTTTCATTTATTGCCTATTTTTTACAACCTAAGTTTGTGGAAAGAAGTGGAACAACAGGTTATGGAGAGTCCCTTGGGAACACTTCACGTGTATCAGTAGCTCAGCTTTATCTCTGGGGAACACCCCTAACTCTGGGAGTGATGTCCAAATTAGGAAATGTGCGTCATGTAGCAGGTGGATGTGACTCCCCTCGTTGAGACCTGCTGATAGACATAACAGTGTAGCAGAGGAGAGAGACTGAGATAGTGATGTAACTGACCTGCGTGCTGGTATTTGACATGTTTTTTTCTTCTTCCCGGAAACAAATCATTTTTAAAATATTTGTATGAAACAAATATTCGTAAAAAAAACAACTATTTGTGCTTTGCCAAATGACGTGTTTGTATTCGGGCACACCCCTACTTTACATTTGTGCCATTTTTCACAGTGTATCATAAGGTTGTAGATTGATATCAATTTTGCAATAGCATATGCCAACGCTAAAAGGAATGTGACAATGGCAGCAGTTATGCATTGAATTAGTAGTGTTAAAACTAAGAGGGTGAACATGTTAAACATTATAGCCAACCTGCGTTGCTTCAACATGTTAGCATGGTCACTGTGAGCATGTTTGCATGCTGACATAAGCATTTAGCTCAAAGTACCGCTGCATCTAAACAGTCTCACAGAGCTGCTAACATATTTTTGTGATTTTAACCAAACGTGTCTCATCAAAGTTGTTTTACTTTTCCAAACACTTTTAGCCAACTTTTTCATGTAACAAATGTGAAATGAACGGATTTCAGATATCCTGCCCATTTCATGACATTTTATGAGAGTGTTTTGCATGACAAGAGAAAGAAAATGGCTGAAAAGTGTCCCACACTTTGTCAGTACTTCATCACTGTGTATATTATCTTATATTATTTTAAGAGAGTGTAAGACTGTTCACAAGATACACAAACCTTTGAACAAGATTAGGATCTGCCAACATGAAAAGGGTGTGTCTAACTGCCAAAACACATAATTTTCTTTTACCAACATGTCATCACCCTTTCCCTCTCTGTTTTTGTGTGTAGGTGTGTGTATGCGTTTTGGTGTTTCTCAGTACCTGCATGCACCATCCGCTGTGTGTACATGCTCAGTAGCTCCAGCTAATGACATAAGTAAGCAGACATGTTCAACAACATATTGGTGCATGTAAACATTGTACGGTGCAGCACACCCCTCTCTCCCTCCCTCTTCCTCCATGCTTTTATCTCCCCTCTTATCTCCTGGCCTCTAAATCTGCTCATCCATCGCTCCCTGCCTCTTCTGTCTCTACTCGCCTCTATCTGTTTATCTGTCTCTCTTCCCCGGGCATTCAAATCCTACCCCCGCTGTGCTTTTCTTTCCTCTTCTCTCTCTTTATTATAATTGTCCCTCTCTTTTCCTTCTCTGGATTCAAACACCTCCACTGATATTATTTATTTCTCCCTGCAACTCCATCCGTCTCACGGTCTGCCTGCCTTTCCAGCCATTCATCCACCATTACTCTGTTGCTGATGTGGCGTGATGGAGGAAGTAAATAAACAGAGTCAAAGGCAGGAATCCTAAAAGATCTTGTCTTTGCATGAATGACGGTAATTCATCACTACCTTGTCTCTCCCTCCCTATTTCTTCTGCGTACAGGAGAAGATTTATCTCTAATTGTAATAGTGAGTCAGGTGATCGAGCAGGGAGGGGGTGAGGGTTAGTGGGAGAGAGGGAATTATTAAATGTCACCACCAGTTTGATGACACTAGGGGCTGAGATGCCATCTTTTGTTTGGGGCTTAGACTTACAGTTTGCTGCTGGTCAGATGGAAGCGTGTGCTTTATTGACAGGTATTCTCATTTTTACTTTTCCTCCTGGCAATACCCTTCTTCTAAAAAAAGAAAGAAGGGGGAGATCGGAGGAAGAAGAGATGCATCTAACACTTTGAGGAGGCCTTGTCCTGTTTTTAGGTATAAAGTCAGACTTAGCGATAGATGTGATGAATAACCGCAAACAATGGATGGTGAAAAATAGAGGAAATATTCTAGGTACTTTACATCTCATTGCAGAAATCCCCCACCAAACCCAGGCTTCCTCTAGCTCCCTTCACCCAGCCCTCCACCTCCGCCTCTGTCTCCCTCCCTTTTCCTCACCCCCCCATTGCCAATTAGCTCCGAGGCCATAATGGATGTTGTTTGCCGTGTTTCCCTGTCAGCGGATTGAATTAGCGCCTCTGTGTGTGCGAATGTGTGTGTGTGTTGGTGTGTGTGTGTGAGTGATCATCTTATCGGCTCTTAGTACAGTAATGAAACACAGTTATAAATGGCTGCAATCCTGTTAACAAAACAGCACCTGAGTGCAGCCCGCTAGATAAATCAGAACTGGGCCGTCGCCACGCCGACCCGGCGGCTGTAGCTAAGGCACGGAATCACCAGGAGACAATTGAATCATTTGCTCACTGTCTGATAAAGCGTCTGTCTTTAACAACCGGATCACTGCTATAAAAAATAAGACTATTTGTTATCACTGTGTTTTTCCCTTCACAGGGTTCCACAGAAGTCTGGTTGAATTTCTGGTTTTGTAATCAAATTGATATTAAAACGGCAGCATATTTCTTTGTTTTGCAACATTTGGCGCTTTAAACACAGCCGTTTTGCTTCTGGTCTTTCTTCATCACACAATGGTGATATGGGTTGTCATGCATGCACTCTGTCTCTCTCTTTCACACACACACACATTCCTCTGTCTTTGTGCTGGGGGACTATTAAGACAGTGTCTAATGCTGCGACATACTCCAGTGCTCACACACTTAATTGTGTTAATGTTTGAGTTCACATAATCTTTCAGGGCTGTCATTCTCTCAGATTATTCAGCCCTGTTTTCAATTACTGAACGCCTCGGCACTGTAGGCCCAGAATGCATGATATACCTGTCCCTGTGTGTGTATGTGTGTGTTTTCATGCCAGTGTTTGTGTGTGTGTGTGCGAACAAAACGGGTAAAATGACTTTGTTCAGCTAAACAAAGATTGAGGATGAAGTAGCGTGAATTATTTTTATGCTGCCTTTCTATCGGTTACTTATTTGCTACAAGGCTGTGTGTGTGTGTGTGTGTGTGTGTGTTGCTGTATCTGTATGTTTGAGCCTACACCTATGTGAGTGTGTATGTGCACATTTGTGTATTTATACAGCAGCTCAGGCTTTCAACGGCCAGTCAGTTGAAAAATTGAACAGCTCCTCCTCAAACTCATTTTTAAACATGTCTGCAATAGTTTTGGCTACAGTCACTGATCACACCACATCATCAGTTATTGTGAATACATGAAGAGTGAACTCTGTTAGCGTTTCGACACACACACACCCACAAGCACCAGTTGAGCATGAGTCAACTTTACGGGAGTAAGAAAAATAAAAACCACATAGCACAGTCATTACGTGCTGAACAGAGACAACTCAACCACATCAGAGATGTGTGTGTGTGTGTGTGTGTGTGTGTGTGTGTGTGTGTGTGTAAGGAGAGAGAGAGAGAGAGAGAGAGAGAGAGATAAAAAGACAGAATACGTGCAAATTGTGTTTTTTGTGTGTACTCATGTCAGTCATCCTTCAGTCTTATTGCTGCAGGTCCACTGAAGGAATTTCCTCATCATGGTTTATGTTCTGTCACACAAAGTCACATTTGTGTGTACAGCAAGCGGCAACAACCACCACTTGAAGTTGAAGGCATCGCGGATGTCCCTTAAAATGCAGTAACACTGATGGTCGCTAGATGCTGGCTCCAAAAATTACCTGGCTGCAATAGCTTTCCATTCAAAAAGCATGGACTTCTCTCATGAAATACTAAGTCAATGAATTTTTCCATCGAGTCATTATAGTCTCAATCTCCAAATTCTTCCCCTCTAATAAGTGCGCTTGTGGTCATTTTGGAAATTATTGCTCAGTTAATAAGATATAAAGATGAATAGTACCTTTGATGTCTACCGTGTGACAGCTGTAATTGACAGATCGCCCCCCAGCTCTGGGACTCACAGAGCTTCTGTCGCAATATTCGGTAAGTTACTTGATAACGATACCTGCTGTGTTAGTTAGCTAATGTTAGAACAAGTGTGCACTACTTGGTGTTCCCGGTGAGTTAGCTTTAGCTTTGGTCTGAAGTAGCAGGCCGTGTTTCGAGAGCATGAAAGGCAACACCCCACACTTCTTTATGGACGGTCCTGGCTCCAAAAAGAAAAGATGGCACTGACCGCAAACCAATGGGTGATGTCACGCCTTGCTACGTCCCTCTTTACAGACTACGGTGTACAGTGAGGATTATAGTCAGATATTCAAGGTTAATTCCTTCGTCCTGTGAAATTGCAAGCTGTGTAAACCAACTCCATACAGCCTTGAATAGTGACTGTGTGCGCTGAATACCTCCAGGTCAGCAGGTGTAAATGTGATGTTGCGTGTGTGTACATCTGTTTGTTCTGTAATTGCTTAAATAGGGGCTGGAAAGGTGCGATAATAAAAGCAAAGATAGAATGCCAGTGATAAATAAAAGGCAAGTTCCACAATACAGTAGTCACAATGTTCCACTTATGTATATGATTGAAAATAACGTACCAGGTTAATGGTAAATATATCCATAACATACATTTCTTGTCATTATGTGTGTAGTTGATGGAGATGACATCTGTCGTGAAAACAACAAGCAGCTCAGGAAGCTTCTTTTGTTCACACTTTATGGTGAAATTTTCCTTATTTCAGTCAATGTTTTGTTATTACCAGTGATGTGAACTTAAAGAGTATATATAATGCACATTTCCAGATCAATAATCATATTCTGGGGTTACTACTATAATATCTTTGCATGATTTACAGTTTAAAACACTTTTTATTTATCTTACACTGGCCCTTAATGCAGCCCCTCAGTTCAGCCTCTGTCTGAAACAGGCTGTTTAAGCTCCTGTCTCTGCCCTCCCAGTGAGCCCACTCTGTTCTGATTGGTTAGCTTCCAGAAGCTGCCCTTCTCCTGAGGCTACGCAAACAAACATTTCGCTTCTTTTCCTCATTTATTTACTCAAAACATAAACTTCTCAGTGACATCCCTACATGTTTGAGCTGAATCCGATCCAAAATATGCAAGCGGACAACTTGAACAGCCCATGGAACAACCTCAAGGCTCATTTATGCTCAACGTTAAACACGGGTATGGATGGAGCCTTCTGTCCATACTCTGCATTCATTTCGTCCGTGTTTGTGCACATTTTCTTAAAGCTTACAGATACGGATTAGATGGAGCAGTACCACCGGAAATCGTTGGGGCAAATGGAGTGGGGATGCAGCTGGTGAATCCACCAATTCTTCAGCATCTGGGATGCATCAACGTATATATTAATCACCGAACAACAGAGACCAATTACCCAAATAACGACATGATAAGTATCTTGTTTAACATTGTGGTACTTGGAAAACAGCGGGATGTTTCTTCAATACAGCACCATATGCTATGCTGACTGCAATGAGTGGATGGATAACTACATTCAGGCCTATTATATTTTGAGCACTATATAATGAGCACTTAAAAAAACTGCAGATCTTGTGTTTATTCTTTGAAAGATAATTTACTTTTTATGTTTTAGTATTTCAAAGATATAGCGTATAATGTGGTGTTTTGTCCACCTGCTTTGATTTAAACTTTATAGAAATATTTACTAAAAAGACATTTTTGAAAAATATACACATAGAGAGAGAAAGAGAGAGAGTGCAAGAATAACAAAACCCAAGCCAACTGACCAACCTCAATTACTAACATTGGTAATATGATGACAGATGAGGTCATTTGACACCTGGTTGTTAATAAATGATTCATGTTTTTATTGACTACTTTGTAAATAAATATGAATTGCACAAAAAACAACTTGGCACCTATTGATTCACACTACCAATGCCTTGCATGTGGCTTCTCTGTTGTTCTAGCCACCAGAACATGATAGGGAGGCCAGTACTTAAAGTTTGTAAATTATCTTCTTCACCTGCATCAAGCTCAGGTACATTATCGTCCTCTGATGTGGCAAGCCCTCCTCCTCCTCCTCCTCCTCCACCTAGGGCATCATCACATGAGAAAAAAGAGAGAGAAGCTAGAAACCAAATCCATTTGACAATGCATCACTCCGAAGGCTGGAAGAAATTCGCAAGGAGACACTGGCAAACAAAAATGTATGCAACTTTCATGACCAACCTAAACATGTAAGCTTCCTGAAGCTAATGCCAAGTGGCTAGTAAAAGAAATATTGCAACTGATGCCTTATCAGTAAATGATAATGAATGAATGAATGAATGAATTAAAAGAGTACAATAAAACAAGCCACAATACACTATACCATAACCATTGTCTTCATTTTTAAGGCAATATGTGCATTCCTTTGTACTGTAGTGTTTTTTTTTTCTTTCTTGTCCACCAAAATCTGAGGTACACTGACCTGAATATGGTGGCATCAGGTTCACCTTCTGTGGAAATGCTTCATCACCCACAACGACAGGTGGAGTGATTATCTCAGTCCAGGCAGGGGAGCTGTGGGTGGAAGATGAAGCTTGCCCTGGATGAGCTGGGATCCAAAGCGGCTTCTCGAGAAGACTCCAGCATCACTCTCTCTGCCATAAGCGCCAATATTGACGTATCTGAATTTGTACCTTGCATCACAGACTGCCATCAAGATAAAACTAAAGAAACTTAAGTAGTTATATAAACTACCGCCACTGTTGGCTGGTGCTCTCACTCTGATATGTTTACCATCTATAGCCCCGAAGCAGTTGGGATAATTTCACAGCTCCCTCCTGATTACATCCCACTGTTCTTCTTCTGAAAAGGCCACAAACTCATCCCTGAGCCCAATCACATACAGCATGGCACACCTCCCTGACAATGCAGCTCACAGTTGCAGAACCCAGCTTGTAACTTGCTGCCAAAGCTTGCTGGCTGATCCCTGAAGTGAGAAAGCGGATGGTGACAGCTAGTCGCTCAGCCTCACTCACAGGCGCACGGTGTGAATTCCCATGCTTGATGTGATGGTTCACCTGGCAAAGCAAGTTATCGAATACCCTGGCGGACATCTGAAAGTATTGGAAAACTGCCTCCGCTTTTGCCTCTTTCTTAACAGGTACCTTGTAATGACCTTCTCCACTGTCGCCATGTTTGTTGTCCGAAACTTGTGACTCCGACTCTAGTGGATGTATTGCTCAACATCCATGCCAACATAAAGGATGTATGGAAGTTTGTGGACAGTGATGGTTACATCGTTTGAAATGGACGCATTTATTTTCGTACATAAAGGGAGCATAAATGAGCCCTTAGAAACAAAGACAATGGTCATTCGTAGGCATGTGCAAACAATCTGACGTCTTACCGATGGAGAAGTAGAGGTAACTTGCAAATAGAGAATTCATTAAGTTCACACATAAGTTCACCTCAAGTTTTGGAACTTTGACTATTTTTAGCATAGACATCCGACATTTTAACAGTATATAAATGACAGAAAATTGCAAAAAGCATGCTATGTCCCTGTAAAGAAAAACATGGTTGCAACATTTCCTCATTTTACAAGTTGTCGAGGACTGCATGACATTGAAGTGACTGGCTTTTGAAATATTGAGGGCTGTTCAGGATCCACTGGATATGTGCCATCATGTTTGGAGGATACTTTTAGAGGATTAAGACAGGTCTTTTCAACCTGCTATACAGTTCTGTTTTTGGTCTTGGAAAAATGGACTCTGAAGTAGGTGTCCTCTGGTTTGGGAAACAGCTTTGGAGGGACGGCGTAGGTCCCGTGAGCAGTTACAGCTTAGATAAGAGCACAAAATACGGAAACTTGGACAAAATCTGAAGGTCTTATTATGTAGTAAGGTACTGTTACAGAGGAGAGGAATGTCTCCACTGAGCCACGAATCTGAATTTACCTGTTGATGATCTGCTGCTGGAGGGGAGGATGACATCACAAGTCATGCCACCATGTGCATTGACTGATGATCTTTAAAAGATAAGGTCTGAGGAAAGATGACATCATGCAAATACTTCTCCTTTCACACTCTGTCATCTGTAAAACACGCGTCAGTTGTCCAGTAAACCTGTTCTGTCAGTTTTGCATACTGCCCAGATGACCTGATTTAGTTATTTTACTATCTACATAACTGACGAGGAACTTATCTTTCTTGTGTCTTGGGTGTGTTAATCTATCTGGTATCTTCATGCGGCTATAGCTACTAAATTTCATTTCAATTTTATTGTCTTTGATAAGTATACAGGGGATAGGAAAAGAAGGGAGGTGATCACACTGCTGTGACAGTTTTATGATGCTCTGTCTCTGTGGAGAAGCTGGTTGGGTCAACTGCTCTGAAAGCCTTTTCAATAATTTGTGAGGTGCACCTGTTATTTTGTCACAGCTGAAATTAAAGGCTTGAAAATTATATGATACACTGGAGAAGGCTTTTAGGTTAAAATGCACTCATTTACCAAAAAACATCATACTTTCTGTGGTGACTGCTTTGTAAAATAAAATGAGAAAAAAAAACCTGACTATTGGGTTACTTTGCTCCACAACGTGTTGATTTCAACATGAGTCAGTTTATGTCTTTCTACTATTTCGCCTGCTCACTTCTCCCACAAAAATGTAAATTTAAGAGAAAGCTGCATTGACCAACGGCAGATCTGTCTTTTTTTTGTCATGGCCACGTCTCCTCCTTCACATGAGGAGGAGGAAGGAAGGCAGGTCTTATAATACACTTCCCTGCTTCAAGGGAAACAGCTGCACATTGTCACTGTAAATGGATAGGTTGGGTTTGTGATATTGTGTAATTTCAGTCTTTTTTCCTACCTACATATTAGGATGAAAGTCAGGATATATTCTTAGGCATCTGTGTGCAGTTTAAAGTTAAGCTTAACCTATGAGTAAGCTGCAGTTTAGCTCTTTCCTGGATATCCACAAGATAAAGACATTTGTCTCAAAAAATTCCAATTAAATGTCAGATAAACTTCTTGTTTGTATGCATAAACAACCACATTTTCTTGTGTTCAACCATACAATGACAGCATATGTTTATAGTTTATATTTCTAAAAAAAAGAATTCCAATCTATAATTTAACTGTTAAATTGCTATAGGTTCTTGTGAAAATGTTAAATAGATGGTTTTAAGGTTAAAACCCTAAGTGTCAAGAAACAAGTCCTTTAAATTAAACGACAAAATATGTTGTTTGTAATTGCCCTCCAGAAAGACACACATCTGTTTTCTGGTCTGACACGACCACAGCAGGACAACATTATTCTATCAGTGCCTTCAAAAACTGTTACAACATCAAAGTTGCAAAGTTTTTTTCTGATCTTACAAAAATACACTGTTAGGTTTGGGCACAAAAATGACTTTGGTTAGGGTTAGAGAAAGATCATGGTTTGGGTTAAAAGAACTACTTGGTTATGGTTATTGCACAATCATGGCTTGAAAAAAAAAAAGTTCACTGTAAGAAATGGGAAATGAACAGCTCCCGTGTCACAGTCAATCATTTCGTTGACCCCTTCAACCACCTGCACCTCCTTCTCCTGTGACTTTCTGGCTCTATAACAACATTACCCTACTTTCTCCTCTGTTCCCGATGGACAACAGTCATAATTCCTCCAGCCATTGGAGGTTCATTATTCCATATAACCCTGAATGAATAAATATAGCATCCATGAGGAAAGAGGAAAAATAAGAAAATTCTGTGGAAATTGAACAATTGATTTTTTCTATGTAAATGAAGTTCCTCAGATAGTTGGGAATCCAATTTTCCAGAAAAGGATTTTGGACCAGTAAAGCTCACTGCCTTTGCATTTACCTTTCTCTTTCTCCCTTTTGACAAACAGGGCTAAACAGCATGTTGGGGCCGACCCTTTGTAAACAGGCTGTGGGTCTGGTCAAGGCTGCAGGAGCCTGTTAGAAGAAGGACAGGCCGGGGAGACAACTGAGGTTGTTTGCCATCAGGTGTGTGTGAAGATATCTCCAAACATTTGGACCCTGGAGATAACAGCATGCCAGAGGAGGCAGAGAGACAGACAGAGATGAGTGTATTTCCCCAGGACCACCTAAGCCGCCTAATCAAGATATGACTCCACTGCATGTGTTTGTGTGTGTTTGAGAGAGAGAGAGAGAGTGAAAGAGAGAGAGAGAGACAGACAGACGGAGAGAGTGTGTGTTTCTGTGTGTCTGTGCCTGAGATAAAAGGCTATGAATCAGAGGTTTCCCTCATCCTGATCCCCTATAGCAGGTGAAGCTAAATGCACGTGCCTGTGTGTGTGTGTGTGTGTGTGTGTGTGTGCGCGCGCACACACGCGTGTGTCAGACAACTGGGAGGCTACTCCCACAGCCCCCATCACACCACCTAGACCATGGAGACCAGACCTGCACAGGAGTAATGAGCAGTGCGCTGTTATGTCTGTGTCACTCAGTACGTGTGTGTGTGTGTGTGTGTGTGTGTGTGTGTGTGTGTGTGTGTGTATGGGGGCGAGTGATAAACGTTAGCGCTGTGATGTTGCATTAATTGCGTGCAGAGTCTTTGGTTCCCTCTCGCACAGTTAATGAAGACACAACACGTCGCTCTGGCCCCCTCTCTGACGCTCTGCTTTGAGTGCCACTGTGGCCTCCACTGCATTTGAGCACTGTAATTTGGCTTTTAAATGAAATAAATGAGTTATCTAGGAGATCCTAAGGATTACGATTATCATTATTTTTCCCTTAGTGACAAACGCCACGCTGTGATTGGTTAATGACTTTCTTCTGAGTGGCAGCCGTCCTATGGGGTCGTCCGGAGCGAGGAAAATGGAGAGGGAGTGGAAGGCGCCAATCTGTATGCCTAATGAGGTGCAATTATATCGCTGACTGTCTGTTGACGTGACCCCACCAAAACCCTCTATACACACACACACACACACACACTCACTTTCTCTTTCTCTCCTCTGGTGGTCTCTTCAGAAACTAGATTTTAGGTGGTTGAAAATGTGAATGTTAGCTGAACTGTTTATTGATGCTTAATGTGCTACCTACACTAGGAGGATTTCTAGGAGGATCATTCGTAAATTAAGTTTGTTTCAAATCTTTGTGTGTTTCTGTTTGGTAGATGTGCATCTCAGATGTACATTGCTTTGGATAAAAGCGTCTGCTAAATGAAATTGTGAGATTGTAAGGTAGGTTGCAGATTGTTAAATACAATTAAAGGTTGGAACGTGCTTCTCTCCGGCGATGTTCTCATGTATGTTGTCCTTTGCAGTTGTACAGATTTTGGGTAAAACTTTAAAGAGCTCAGAGCCAGTGTTCCATTTTGAACCCATTGCACAACAGGAAATTGGATTGACTTATTTGATGTGTAAGGCTGTTCAACGCATTGTTTGGAGTTGGGAGATGCACACTATGGCTCCTCTGTGATCTATGGTTACCCAGAGCAACTTTTTGTGTGTAGATGTAGTGTGCAGAAATATAATTTTGGCATAAGTCATGTTACAGATTCTCACTAAAGGAGCCTGTGACTTTTTTTTTTAACCAAAGCCAGAGTTGGACTGTATATAAAGATGGGTGCAGTGAGGTGTGACGTCACCCACTGGTTTCGTATTGGAGCCAGTTTAAAGCCCAGCAGTGGCTTAACGAGTCAGCGCTGGACACCCATGCAAGATAGTCAAAGCAAGCCTGGCTGCCCATCACAATCAGATGTAACATAATGTAACGTCAGTAGCGAATGAAAGAAGTGAAAGAATGCGGCTTTAAAACAACCGGCAACAAGGAAATGCACTGCAGTTGACAACTAAATGATTACTGGGGAAACAGACCGCCATGTTATAGAAGAGGAGTCATAATAGCAAGGCAAGATAGTGATAGATCAGCCTGCTTTTTCTTTCTCGGCTTCTTCTTTCAATTTTCACTTTTGAAATCTGCTATTGTGCTTGTACACCATTGCTTGTTTCTCACTTACTTGCTGTGTTAACTCTTCTGTGTGGATTTTGCTACGCAGTAGTACGCATGTCCATAATTACCATAACCCAGAATTGCACAAGCACAGTTTGCACATTTTTGAACATCCACTAATCCTTATTTAAACTTAATTTAAGAATGTAACATAGAAGTATGAGTCAATAAACTATATGCTTTTATATGTAAAACTGTTTTATGTTATTGTATTGTTATTTATTTGGTGAATGAATGACATCAAGTTTGTGACACTATGGAGCAGATGACTTGGCTCATTGAGTACTATAAATGCTTACTGTTTACCATTAAAGTTCAGTATGTATTCTGTAGACTCAGTACTCGAGATGCTCGAGATCTTTTGATACAATAGTGATGAAATAAAGAGGGGCCAAATAAGGGGTGTGGGGTGTTCCAAAATAACCACAAGTATACTTATTAGAGGGCCTGAATTAAGCGGATGAGACCTTAATGACTCATTGAAAACTCATTGACTTAGTATTCGACTTAGAGCAGGCATGTCCAAAGTCAGGCCTGGGGGCCAATCACGGCCCGCAGTCAGATTTTATGTGGCCCGCAGCTTTGGTTTTATAATGTATTATTTTTGGCCCGCTAGGACTGTCAAACAGAATAAATAAATCATAAAAGGTTCAAAATGCAATTTCTCCTTTTACCTCATGACGGCAGCACCACTTTAAGTCTATCAGGCTCTGTGACCTTGCTGTGAACCCTTCTCGCTAATTTCTGCCATGGCGCCTGTAAATAAAAAGAGGAAAGTTGACCGTGAGGGACGCCGCTTCTAGGAGAGATGGGAATTACAATATTTTTTCGCTGAAAATCGAGGCAATTGTGTTTGCCTAATTTGTCAAGAGACTGTTGCCTTGATTAAGGAATTCAATGTAAAGAGACACTACCAGACAAAACATGCTAATACATACGACAAGCTAACAGGGAGTGAGCGCGTAGAAAGAGTGAAGCAACTCCAAGCTGCTTTAGCCTCACAACAGCGACTCTTCATGTGGGCCTGTGAGTCAATTGAATCCGTCACCAAGGCAAGCTACGAAGTTGCCATGTTAATCGCCAAACATGGCAAACCTTTCACAGAAGGTACGTTTATCAAGGACTGTGTCATGAAAATGGTGGAGAACATTTGCCCCGAGAAGAAGCAAGAATTTGCTAATGTTTGCCTGGCTCGTAACACTGTGGCACAGAGAATAGAGGACATATCGTCAGATATTCAGAGACAACTTGGGGGCAGGGGAGTGACTTTTGATTATTTTTCATTGGCCTGTGATGAAAGCACAGATGCATCTGACACTGCACAGTTACTGATTTTTTTGAGAGAAGTTGACGATGACATGAACGTAACAGAGGAGCTGCTTGACCTCCAAAGCCTTAAAAGCCAAATGAGGTGTTCTGTTTGTGCAGCTGTTGATGATATGAAACTACCATGGAGTAAAGTTAGTGGGATGATTACCGATGGTGCGCCCGCCATGGTTGGTTAACGAAGTGTATTGTCCACAGTGATCTGCAACAAAGTCAGCGAAGAAGGAGGTAACGCCATTAAACTCCACTGTATAATTCACCAGCAGGCTCTCTGCGCAAAACATCTCAAATTTAATCATGTTATGAAACTCATGGTTAAGGCGATCAATTCTATTCACTCTAAAGCCCTTTACCATCGCCAGTTTAAGCAGTTCCTGTTTGACATCCAGGCTGAATACGGAGATGTAGTGTATCATACTGATGTGAGGTGGCTCAGTCGGGGTTCCGCATTGCAGCGATTTTTCTCTCTCAGACAAGAAATTGGACATTTTTTGGCTGAAAAGGGACAACCGATGCAAGAACTGTCAGTTGCTGTATGGCTGGCAGATTTAGCTTTTTTGGTTGACATAACAAAGCATCTGAATGCGTTGAACATTAGCCTCCAAGGACAAGACGCAGTGGTGAGCCAACTGTATGCGCACATTAAAGCCTTTGGAAGCAAGTTGCAACTTTTCCAGAGACACTTGTCACAAACTGAACCCTGCACCGCACATTTTTTAGCTTTGCAAGAGGTCATGGACAGTTTTCTACAGGAAAACATTGGTGCGTAAACAAAGAGGTATGCAGCAGCCATTGGATCTTTTTCTGTGGAGTTTAAGGAACATTTTCGGGATTTTGCAGCTATTGAAAAGGACATGTTGCTTTTTTCTTCTCCCTTCTCCGTGGACCCTCATGATGCTTCGCCACAGCTGCAGCTGGAGCTCATTGAGCTGCAGTGTGACAATGAGTGGCGTGGCAGACACCAGCAGCTTTCTGTTGTTGACTTTTACCGGCAGCTGGATAAAGGCAAGTTTCCAGAAATGCGAACATTTGCAAAGAAAATGTTAAGCTTATTCGGCTCCACATATTTGTGTGAGAAGACACTCTCTGTCATGAACTTAAACAAGAACTGCTTGAGGTCAAGACTAAATGACTTCCACCCACGTAACATTTTACGCATCTCAACCAATTCCCTCAAACCAGACCTGGCCTGTCTACTGAAATCCAGATCTCAGTATCACCCTTCTCATTAGTGTTAGTAAGTTACTCATCTCTTGGTCAATCTGAAATTCTGAGTGTTTTGAATGGTAACATCTGTCAATAGTAACAGTGAAAAGCCAAAAGCACATATATATTATAAATATATGCACTTGGACTTCTGGCACTTATTATATTAAGCTTTTGAATAAGGTTTGCCTATAAGTGCTGGTGTTGTACCTGTAGATGTGACACAAAATATTACTTTCTGAATGATCTTGTGAAAGACAAGAGCAAGAGTCATATGTTTTAAGCTTAAATGTTAACAGACTTTGCATTACTCATATAAGTCACATTTAAAATGAACATGGGGTTAAGATTTTTTATCAACTTCATGGAAGTTTAAGGTATCCCATACAGTTTATTCTATGTTATCTGACTCCAGATGTGGAAGAAAGGCAGAATTGTTTTTTTTATTTGTTCACGCCTGAGTGGCTTAGATTTGGTTACATTGCCATTTAAAAAAATGATAATTGTGACAATGAAAATACATTTTTTTATAGAACAGTGCACTTGTATGTAACTTTTACTGTTTAAAGAATGTCAGAAGGGACCACTGGCCCCTGGGAATCTTCACATTATCAGATCTGGCCCTCTTTAAAAAAAAGTTTGGACACCCCTGACTTAGAGAAATTGATGCTTTTTGAATAGGAGTCAGTTGGAGCCAGGGATTTTCTGGAACCAGCATCTGGCGGCTGTTGGTGGTATTGCACTTCTGCCTCAAGCCGTGGTAGCTGCTGCTTGGCCCTGATGGGATGAATCGACATGACCTGAGACCTTTTGCAATAAAACTGGCCCTGATCCAGTAATGAGGTAGACTTGTAAGCTCTGACCTGAGACCTGTGCGTTACATTCCTACGATCCTCAGTCACCCAGGGATTAAAATCCTTATATAGGATTGTTCTGTGGGTCCCAAAGTGCTCATGTTGGAAGTCACAGTATATACAGTCAACTCTGCCTTTGCTCCTCATGAGCTTACTCATGCTGGTGTTTAGAGGACATGGCTGGTGATATTTATATTTTTCTTATTGTCAACAAATCCTACAAAAGACCATAACCAACAAAGAATTGATAACAAGTATTGCCTGTGGATCCTGATACAGCTTGCTCATCTGTGTTATGAAACTCCATAGTTGTCCAAAAGCTATGAAAAGCACATCACCAGCATAGTGAAGTTGGAAAGTATTGGGAGTTGGACTAACGTATTGTTGATCTTCTGACAATAAGAAAAATGTAGAATATCAGCCTTTCTTTCCTTTCTCTGTATATGTCTTTCAGCCTCTCACCTTGGATACCTTCTGTGCACACGCAGGTGAGATGATGATGTCAATTATGTTCACACATTAATGGAGTCTTCATGTCCATCCTGAAAGCAAAACTGAAGATCTCTTTGAGCAGAATACACCTCACTGATGAGGCTGGATTTTTTTCTCCTGCTCATTTTGTAGAAAGCCTTCCACTCTTCCCTTTGTCTATTTCCCTGAATCCTACTTTCATTGTCTTCGACTTCTTTCAGATAATCTCATTTAGACTTCCCCTCTTGATTCTCAAGCCTCCTTCTCTCTCTCAGTGGAGCTCCCCGCCTCTCTCCCATGGCTCTGTCTTTCTCTCTCTTCTTCACTCATTTCCTCTAAATGTGCACAGTATTGATGTTTTTCTCTCTATCATGGCCCCTGTGATGCTTTTCCTCTTTTTAGCTTTCCCCTTTGTCTCCAACCCTTTATTTGTCAAATGGTTCTCTGTAGTGCTTTCTCCCTAGGTATGCTCTCTCCCATGCTCACAGATGCATAGATATATCAGGGTTTTAACAGAGTTTTGGATGGCTAAGACCAATACTGATTTTTGTTGTGAGACTGCTGATGGCCAATATATACAGCATCTGTAAAGCATACAGTTTCCCTGATTAAGAAATTAGCTATTAAATTGTCATTCACTGACAGATGCAAAGTTGTAGCGTAAGAGAAAAACACACTGTTATGTTTCTTGATTGCGACTCTCTGCAACAAACGTGATTTTTTGGAAAATGTCTGAAGTGAGCCAGGCTGTCACTTTCTATTCAAAAAGTGACAAAGACAAAAAGTATTTGCTCAGGATTGACCTGTTTGAATTCAAAATTCACAATAAGGCCTGTTGCCCTATGAACTAAACTATGGTTTCTTTACTAACCCAAAATGGCTAACGCAAAATGAAGAAAACTAGCAAGCTGTGCTAAATGGATAATAATGACACTGAAAAGTAATGTGTGGAAACAGTTTGGATGTACCACTGTAAACCCAGATCCCCAGAAAATCACAGATAAAAGTAAGGCTGTTAGCTGATTTTAGGTTATCTTGTCACTCAAGTGAAGCAGCGGAGGCGCTGCTAATAAACCGTTCAATGTAAATTCTACAACTTGGGTTTGCTTTTGAATTAATCCAAATAAATTGTGTGCTAAAATTGTGTGCAGCATCCTACATATTGTGAATGTCCTACATATTAAAATGCCAAAATAGAACAATGACATGCATAAATTCCTCAAGAACCATTCTGGTACACAGTCTATCATAAAAATTGGTAAAAAAAAAAAAAGTATGAGTATTCTCAGTCCACGGTGGTCTAGGTAGACATGTACCATGTAAACTGGTTCAAGTAACATTTCCTGTCATTCTCTTGACTATACACGATCAATTAAAGGCAAAAATGCACAATCTTAAATATAAAAAAACGGAATATTCAGTGTTTCCCCAGATTAATTGTTTTCAGGGTGGAAAAACCTCTAAAACTATTTACTGTTGGTCATCATGGGACACAGAAACAAAACACCCAGACAGATGAAACTTCTTTACAACACCATAACCAAAATGGCTTTGTAGCAGTTAATCTGGGATGCAATACAGCCCTCACATGAGGATTAATTTACAGCAAAACAGGCTTCATAATGTATAATATTTAATATTAAATATTAAATAAAGATAATTTCAGTTTGATATATTGGCTTACTTGTAATAAACAGAAACACACACAGTCAAATACACACACAACCTTTGCACCCACTTTTTTGGTTGTAAAAAGCAGAAGTAATAGAGAGCCGAGCACCATGTCAAGCTGTATTTTACATTTACAAGCATATCTCCCAACAAGCCAATCTAAGGTGGTGAGGCCAGACGAGGCTGGCTGTATCACGGTCCATCTAGTCAGCAGAGTGCCGGTCTTATAACATGGCCTGTATCTAAGCAGAAAGGATATTTAGGGAGCGATATAGAGAGCGATGAATGATAGGTGAAAGGAAGGACGGATGAGAGAGGGAGAGATGTAAAAAGAGAAGGCTCATGTACGAGAGAGGCCGTAAAGAGCGGAGAGGTTGGTTTCAGCGTGTTTAAGAGCTTGGCAGAGGAGCGGCTACCGCTACTGCGACTGTGGTTTCTGGGGAATCGATGTGTGTGTATCTGTGCATGTGTGTGTGATAGGGGGAAAGGGATCCGGGGTATTTTCCTGGCATTTGATGGACAGCTTAACGCCCGGCTTGTAAAAACAGCAGAGCAAAATGTTCCACGTGCCAAAGGACGGGGGGAGGTCACACACACGCGCACACACACACAAATACACACACACACGCGCACAATAAAAGTGAAGTGTCGAGTTTTACTCTTATTTATTAGGGATCCTGTGGTGTGGGTGAACAGTCACTGGGTGGTAGGGCAGCGCAGACTAAAACCTGATGATATTTTCTTAACATTTCCCCTGATTACATCCAAACATCTCCCATCTGTAATCAGATTTTCAACATTTCCCTGTGGGGAGGGCGAACCTCAGGCTAGTGACCACATGGCCTCAACCGGCTCCTGCTGGATCTTTTTTGTGCAACAATGAGCTCAAGACCATTAGTTCAGGAAGTACTGTAATCTGTTCACAACTATTGTTGCGCAAAAGCAGACAGCACCTGTGTTCATGATAAAATTCCCAGATGAGTTTCATGCACTGCGTCTTTATCAAATGCTTCCTTCCTCCCTCATGGGAATGTTAGTCATATCCAACTATCAGATCTCCGCGACTCCGCTTTGGATAGGTCAACAGCTATACACCTACTTGTGTCTAACTCTGCTCCTCTTCTCCTTTCACCTTCTATGTCACATTCACATTATCTCCTGGTTCTACTCCACAAATCCAGTCCAGTCCAGTGAACCACGTTGGAGGGCTGACTTCATCTCGCCGTGTTACAGCCAACATTGCACAAACTTTCCGTTTCACTGCACTCTACCTCTCACTGTCCTCGTTCCGATTCCAATCTCAACATGACAATCTTGAACGGGTGTTACAACATTTTGTACTGTTGCATTTTTTGAGGGGGTGGTTGAGCAACAAAAACAGAATGGGGATCTTGATGGAAACCAGTTGAGTTACCGGTAGTAGATTTTAAAGATGCAGGATATGTAGCTTTTCTAAATGAGCAGAAAAGCAAAGTTTTATGTGACATACTGTAAATACTGCTTGTCAACCTCAAGCTATACGTGTTGATAGGAACTGATTTGATCTTTGTGATTTTGGGCTGGTCCCTCATATAGAGTCATACAATCAAATACCATACGGCATCAGCCAAAAAGCAATTGAATGAACACTGCTGACCTTCAAAAAATCTATTCTAGACTCAAACACTATTAAGATAAAAGACGGAGAACATACCAAGCTTTCAATGTAGGGAAGTGATGATGCTGAGTTTTTTTTTTATTTTAAACTTTGCTCAATTAGCTGATTTATAATTAAGTTTGCAATCTTTAAATTGTGTACTGCAAGTTCAGGTATGAGCAACTGAGACAAGTGTAACGAATGATTGAATGAATGATAAGAAATAAGAATCAGTATCAACAGATGTCTGTATGGTTATCTGATGTTTACAAAATGAACATGATGAAAAGATTTCATGACTTATTGTTTCTAATCAGGGAACAGCTGGATATCTTTATCCTGCTGATACAATACATAATGGTACCATTTTTTTCAAACTTGCTTGGGTGTTAAAAATATATGTGAGATATATCTCACGGATATGAAATGTCTCAGAGTTATAGAATCACCCTGGTGTGATTCAAGTCAGCTAACTCAAATGTGTAGGATGCATGTGGTGCTTCACTGCCTTCAGATGTCTCAGAATAAAAGAAGCAGGGAATAATTTATCCTCACAGCATCACTGATTCATTTGCACGTATAACAATGTTGCTCCTTTTACATGATCACTGAAATAACTGCACTGATAAGTTTTTTGCACTGTATCATTTACTGTCTCTTTTTCTGAGGTTATTTGTCTGTTAACAGCGATGTAGATCAGCTTAGAGTCCATACAAATTGCAACACTTGATCCAGGCAGTTTTTAACAAAGAACAGGTCCAGAAACCCCCCCAAATATTTAGACTTTAAAGCTACAATATGCAAGTTCTGGAAATTAAGGTTGCGCTAGCATGAGATGACCTGCATCCTTGTGATTTGACTAATGCAGTTATCAGGAGCTTGCTTGCCTCTGAGTAAGTCATAGAGACAACTTCCAGCAGCTAATGCTAGCTTGGAGCCTCAGTACTAGAGGTGTAGTAGGCCAGAAGAGCATTTAGATATTAATTAACAGCCATGAGCTTGCTCCCCTGACTTTGGCCATCTCTGATTCGTTTGAAGGGTGAGACTCATTTTAAAACTTGAGTAGGGAATATCTCTGTACTGCTGCCGTGTTGTGCAGTGAGCTTCAGTCACAGAGGTCCTTGACAACACCTCTCCACAACAACAAAAAAAATAAACTAAAAAGAAAAAAACTTACATACAGTAGCTTTAAAATGGCAAAAATCACAGCACTTTACACTTCTGAAAGTAACACTTAAATTTTCCAGCCTCCATTTAAAAAATGCATGAAACCCAACTGATTCAAGGGCTTTTTCACAATTTAAAATCACTTAAACAATGACTCATGATAGATTGTCTGGGAAAAAAAGTTCATACCCAAAACTTATTAAGAGATGTCAGTCAAAACAGTCATGAAACCAAGAATTAGATGTTGAAAATATCAAAACATTGGCCTAGAGATCATGTTCTACCAACTTCATCACCACATTCGTAATAAGCATTTACAGCCTTTTGAACCCTGTCGGCAAAGTTGATCCCCGTTGGGCACCATGAAACAACGAGTTACAGCAAGATGGTGTCTGACCCAAATGAAGCAGGCTTCCCTCAGGCCAGGCAGTAAGATGTGTCAGCCCTCCAAACGTCATCACACTGTTTGAAATTAACACCTGCGTCGAGATAATCAATGTAAATGCCAGACCACAGTGCTAAAATAATCCATCCAAACTCAACATTCATTTCACAGCCAGCAAGCCAGCAAGCACTAACAAACGTTAAGCTTTTAACATTTGCAGTGTGGCCTTGACTGGAATGATTTGGCACCGTCTTTGAGTCTTGTATTCAGATTTCACAATATATTCATGGGGGACCCTGATCCAGGACGATTCAACTTCTACTGTTGGGTCAGAAATCATCTGAAAGAGAAAAAAATTAGAGGTGCTAAGTCATTTGGGACACTCAACCAATCAATAACTTAAAACTTTCAAAAAGTAAAGAAAGACACCACTGGTTATTTCTCTTTCATAAGAAAGTTGGTTAAGGTCAAATGACTTCCATTCTTAGTATGGAGGTCATGTGATATGCGGCCACAAAGAAGCCTCTGGTGGAGGTTACACATCATGCTGCCCCAGATCCTCTTGATCAAATGTCCACGTCTGTGAGTTGTACATATACTGTAGAGGCTACAGGCATGATTTTCTCACAAACTCTTCCAGAAAGGAACACTGATGCTTGTGGCTGTTGTCCAGGTTGGTGTCGTTCTGACGACGATTCTTCTGCCCAGCAAAGCCCCAACATGCCGAGCAGCAGTGACTCACGGGAAATGAGGGTATCGTCTTTAGAATAAATCACAACCAGAGTGTGACGAGGCCTCTTTTCACAATCTGACAGAGCAACCAATCTGTTCTCTCCCTCCCTCCTTCCATCCATACCATACTTACTCTGTCATAATGAGGAGCTGTCACTCAAACGGATTCAAGCTGCACTTATTGCAACACCGGCGAGGTTACAGGACGAGCCAGCTCAGTTGGGATTAAAGTCTCAGTTGCAATTGTTGAAACAGAGTTTATGGCAATACATTGGGCAAATCTGGAGGAAAGAGTTTGGGAACAAAGACTGCATGTGCTGCAACCCACTGGATGGGCCAGATGAAATTTAGCTTATGAACTGAAACACATGCATTATGCATAATGAACAGAGGCCGAAGGGAGAGAGAGACAGAGAGGAGACATCTTGTCATCACTAAAAGAGAACGATGGAAAGATGGACAAAGGAGATGTCCCAAGGGACTATGCACTCATTCTGCATGGCTGCCTATCCGTCACCATGGAAACTGTGTGTGTGTGTGTGTGTACACATTTGTGTGTGTGTGCACCGGCGACCAACAGTGAGCTGGAGGGTGTGTGTGTGTGTGTTATGAGGAGGGGGAATAATGTGTAGGTGCTACGCAGGAGGCCTCCCACTGTGTTAGCAAGAATACCTTCGAAAGTCACTATGATCACATTCCACGTCACAGTGCGTGTGTGTGCGCGTGCATGTGTGTGTGTGTGTGTGTTACAGACAGAGAGAGTCTGTGGACGGAGAGATCTTATCGTTTAAAAGCAGGACGCTCAGTTGATGAGTGATCTGCCGGATGGTGTGATTGATGAAGGACGGAGTGATGAACGCTTGATGAGATGAAAGAGTGAAGAGCCATCAGCACGCAAACGCCGACACACACACACACACACACACACACATGCTGAGAGACGAAGCCCATGACTGAGGCCTCTGATGTGTAGGCAACACTCATGCATGCGTACTTGAACGGACACGCAAACTTATAGAACTAAAAGACACATTGTGCAAAAAAACACACACACACACTCTAACACACACCTCCGTGGAAGATGAAGGGACAATTATAGATGAAACGTTTTCTTTGAGCCAACAGAAACGTGACATGAATAGCACAGACGAGGCTGTACTGCTATGCACATATACGTGTTTGCAAACACACATTTGGACACACACACACACACACACACACACACATAGCTACATAGATGTACAGACAGAAATCACTCAGGCTGGTGACAAAGTTAGTGGTAAACTTCTTTTTTCCTTTGCTTTCCACTTGCAATGTTTTGTTTTTTTCTGCAACTCCCTCCAGAGAGGAGAGTAATTTGTCTGTGGTCAGGTCTCACACACACACACACACACACACACACACACACACACACACACACACACTTTGTATCTTTGTCACAGTGTCTGAAATAAAGTAAAATGTTGATTAAATGATTGGTAAATCAGTTCATTGACTTGACACCACTGTGTGGAAGAGGCCCGCTCAACCCCTTGGAATACACACACACACACACGTGCATACACACGCGCACACACACACACACACACATGCTCTTTGTACAGACCTTTACCTACCCAGATACACTCACAAACTCCCACTCATAAACTCACAAACAGATGTGGAAACAGTCTCTCTCGCTCTCTCATTCTCTTTCTCTCTCTCTCAAACATACACACACACACACACACACACTCACACCACACACACCCCTGGCACCTGAGAAGTGTGCCCTTGCTGTGCCAGGCTGTGCCAACATGTGGGAGCAGTTACAGTAAAGAAACACTGCCAAGACCACTCTGGGCAGGGCAAACAGCTGCCAGGGACACACACACACACACACGCACACACACACAATCCCAGATCCTAAACCTGCAGTCTCACTCACACACCCATCCTGCGCTTTCACTACCACAAGAACATACCCACAAATTCTCCAAACAACTTCCTCACACACACTGCACGTAATCCACACATAATCCCTCGTCTCTTCCTCTGTCAGACTTTCTCATGCAAACACACACACACACACATACACACACACTTTGCTGAGTCAATGCGGATAACAAAAGACCAAAATATAACCAGGATTTCCCCCGCCTGTCTTGATTTCTGTTGTCTGTGTCTGATATATAGGAAGCTTAACTGTTCCATTGATTTTGCACTGTACATTCCTGGTGTGTTGCTTCAGCTCTGCTCACTCAGCGTGGCGTCTTAATCTCTCAGGATCGCTGTCAGTTGATGAATCGTCAGTCATACAGACCAAGCAGCGCAGCTTTCAGCTTCAGGGACTACAGGCAGAGACATTTAGACAGAGAACGTAAAGCAGACATTGTAGGAAAGCTGTTGTCTTTGTACTATATCACCATTCGCTCTTTGTGCGTCTTACATGGCTCATAACATCAATGTTTGTTTCTTCAAGATGAGAAACTGGTCCGCTGAGGCTACTTTCACCAGAGAAAATGCTCTCTGTCCCTCTTCTATTAAGAATTATTAATAATTATGATGTTTGCCAATTATTCTCTAAATTGTTAATTAATTTTCTGCCATTTATCATCATGGTAACTATGTCTTGACACTAGCCCTGTGCATGGGACTACCATTACCTGGGCTTCTCTTGTGATCGGTAATATCTGCAGAGGTCATCAGTGTTCTTAATTGCTTTGAATCAGGCATGCGTGTAAACTGTAAAGTAAAAATTCCACCACAAATTACCTCCCATGTTTCACCAAACACACAGGCGATTAGGTAATATTAGTTCAGTGTCTCAGTAATTAGGATCTTTTTTTGGAGAGCCATTTGGAAAGAAGCTATCTTAAGATTTGGGCTAAATTAAGCCGGCTAAATTCTAAAATGCTGTTTTCGAGCAAATCCACATGTGCTCACAGCAGGAGTTTCAGCTTGCTTCTGCAAATACTTCCGTCCACATTAAAACGGCAAAACGGGTAATTCTCCTCCCACCAGACATGCACGGAGGACAGATGAGCAAGTCAGCCACAGAAAACCAGCGAAGAAGAAACGGTATGCTATTTCCGTTTCTACAGCGGCTTCCTGACATTTTGTTTATTGCAAGCAGATGACAGCAATTTCAGCGAGAGAAAAGTGATAGACTGCAACTTTTAACTCTAAATAAGCTATCAAAGTAGAACAGCACTCGCATGAAGCCATCTGCCATTGTTGTAATTGTCATTGTTTCTTCCTCTCTCTCTTCCAATAAAACACCAATGAAAAACAATAAAGTGCCACGTTACTGACAAACTGTTTTGTCACTGATATGACAGTGTTTCTACACAGCTCCAATTCCTGCCTTACACACTACAACACGGTTTCAGATTAACACACTCGAGGCCATTTTGGAAAAGCTCCATTTTTGGGGAAGAAAAAGATGCATTTACAAGTTTAGATGGCTTAGTGTGGACATGGTCTAAATTGCTAAGAGGCTATATTAGGAATTTACCCACTTTGCCTGTGTTTTGTGCAGTAAACACACAAATTCCTGAATTACAAGAGGTTCAAAGGTGAAAATAGGATTACAGTTGCTTTGACTTATCTATGGGAAGATAAAACTAATAATAAAAATAGAAAATACACCAAAATCCAGGAGAAGCATCCCAGTTGCTATTTTCACAAGTGTTTAGAGGAATAGTTGGACATTTTAGGAGAAAATAATTTACTTTTTTGCTGAAAGTTAAATGAGAAGAATGATACCACTCTAATGCCTGTACGCTAAATATGAAGCTAGAGCCAGGACCCATTTAGTTTAGCTTGGCATGAAGATTGGAAACAGGGGGACACAGTTAGGATGGCTCTATCCAAAAAGAAAACTATATCTTGTTTGTGAAACATGGTGACAGTAGGCTGATGTTTTTTAACCTTCGAACAGAACTAGGCTAGCTGTTTCCACCTGTTTCCAGTCTTTATGCTGAGCTAACTATCTTCTAGTTCTAGCTTCACATTTAGCATACATACACGAGAGTGGTATCAATCTTCTCACATAACTCTTAGCAAGAAAGGAAAGGAGCTCATTTCCAAAAATGTCAAAATATTCCTTCAGATATCAAAGCCTTTATAATAAAGAAACTTTTGAGATATTTACAGATATTTAGCAAATATGTTCTGTGGTCTTATTGCTATCAAGTTGCAGTGAGGTTGTGCAGTATTATTTTACTGTGGAGTATGTTCGAGAAAAATCTGATGAAATGTAAGGAAATGCAACCTGCCTGTTAACATCACCAATGATGCATCAATTCACATATAAAGCGGCGACAGAGGCATGTGTGGAGATAAATCCTCGAACACTGTCACACTGTTCAGGTTTCACGTTAATTTACTGTACGTATTACATCCAGACAGGTGTACGGTTACAGGAATTTTGATGACCCCTGCAGGGTAGCTGACAACACATCAGGAGGAAAGAACATACAGGGCAGTTTGAGGTATGTGTGTGTGTGTGTGTGTGTGTAGGCGAGTTTGTACTGGTTGTTTTATATAAATATACTGTACAAATCTTTTCTCCAACTGTCGCTGGGGTAGAATTGGCCAGCTTGGCAATCAAGTGTCTCCCTCTCTCTCTCTCTCTCCCTCTCTCTCTCTCACACACATTCCCGTATAAATTCCACCCTGCATCCAGATCATATAATATCACACACACATTCCTACACAGCAGCTATCAGGTGTCTGTGGCTCGGGTTGCTGTGTCCACTAAGACTTTACAGGATGATTGACCTATTCTGACTGTCGGGGCAGGCGGCCTCCTGCTGGCCAAGACTCCTCTACTATTCCAAATATCAAATACCAGCATCAGCGATAACCACCAGAACTGCTCCGTGTAATGTACAACCCGGTGTGTGTGTGTGTGTGTGTGTGTGTGTGTGTATGCCTGTAGGAAAGAGGGTTAATCATCATGGTGGTTCTCCTGGCTCTTCCTCAGTCCCTGTGCTCCTCTTCATCGTCCACCTCCTCATTTCCCTCGGTTTCTTCTTCTCTTCTCTTCTTTAAGTAAAACACAACAGAGTGAATGGAAAAAAAATGTTCTGTCTCTTTCTGCCTTTTCAATATGTACAGACCTACAATTGAATTAAACTGAAATTTGTTATAATAGTTTTAAAAGCTCCCCCTTTCCTCCAAGTCCATTTCCTGTTTCAGTCACAGAAAACATTTTAACAGTTATTCATTTATTGAAGGGATTTAGAAAGGATTTTTGTTTTGAGGTGAATTATCTACAAAACGTAGACCTAAAATACTAATTATTATTTTAAATGTATAATGTCACATAAATTAAAGATACAGAGACACCCCTTATTACAACAAAAAATAATTAAAATATAATCCAAATAAAACATGAAATGTGGTTGAAAAAAGTAAAATAGAAATAAACTCAATTTAAGTGTTTTTTCTTCTATTTTTTTATTTCGGTGTACTAGATATGTCTCGTGTAAAAGTGGTTAAAGAAAATGTATATTTAAAAATTAACCTATGGTGGCACGGTGAAATACTAGGTAATAATAATAGGATGATAGGTTTGTTAAAGATTATTTTACTCGTGTTAGATACAGTACGAACTGTCTAAATTCTCTCTGATGTGAAATAGCGAGTGTGAAAAGAAGCCTCGGCTTTTTGAGGAACAAAAATGCCGATGTTTAGTGTACATGTCTCAGATTTGGTCTCATTTTCTGCTTCATTGTCCTGAGTGGAAAATGTCACCACATCATCTACATTTGGCCCTAAATGTCCCCTTAAATATTCTGTGTAATGGGCCAGAGAGTAAAACAAGTCATAAAACGGGGGGAAAGAGAAAGAACAGAGGAGGTTTGTTGGTGTTGTAATGTAGGAAAACATGGACATGACTTCCACACTGCCAAGAATCCATGATTTATGTAAGCCTACCATCTGTTGCCACAGAATACGTTGCACAACTACCAATGAGTCAGATTGGCTATACGGACATCTACAATGTCATCAGAGTGCACACACACACACACACACACACACACACACATACGGATAGTAAGATGGATACCAGCGGCGAGCTCATGGAGGCTCATATGAACGATAGATGAGGTGATGCAGAGAAGACCACTGATCTCCTTACTCCCACTCTCAGTGACCTGAATATACCCCAGTACACGCACACACACACACACACACACACGCACACACACACACACACGCAAATGTGCACAAACACACACATGCAGCATCCCGCTGCAGCTGGCAGCCATTCATTCACTTCGGTGACATGCTCAGGCTATATCTAAATGGAGAGCTTTCTCTGGATTGGAACCCCCCACACCTCCCTTCCCCCCAACAGACACACACACACACACACTCTCCTTTTTCAATTCAACTATTTTACTGTTTCACTGCTCAGCACCTCTCTCTCTCTCTACGTTTTTCTTTTCCATATCTATGTAATAAACTAGAATACAGATACACACACCTGCACAAATACAGTAGAAGCACATAATAACACACACACACACACATACACACACACACATACACACACTGATTGAGCCGCTCCCGATGGATAACCTCTAGACTCCTCTTGGCGGGTGCACATGCTTCAGATGTGATGTCTTTGCTCCTGTCCACCAGCTGCCGTCTGAAAACTAAAAAACACAATAACACAAACTGCCACACCTTTCTGTGACACCTTGACCCTTTACACACACGCACACACACAAACACACGCACACATTCTCACACACAAATCAGCTTGTGGCGTGTTTGCTCTTACGACGTGAAAGCCCTCTCTCATTAACCCAGAGGGCACCCCCAGCCTCCCATTGTGCCCCTATCTCCCGCAGCATTCTGGGTAAAGTAGTCTAACAATGTCAACCAGATAAGCCCAATACAAACCTCCTGATAAGGAGTCAAAGACTGCACTTAATGTCTGTGTGTTCTGAAGGCGTTGGTTGATTGAGGAGCCGATGAGGAGGATGTAAAAGACCAGCAGTGAGCAGAATGGGCACATGAGTGTGTGTGTGTATGTGTGTGGTCAGACTGGCAGGCATAGTGTTTCATATCTTTGTAATAACAAGTTAAACTGCCGAAACAGCGAAACGCAGGAGACAAAAGGAAAGCAAACACACATACCGCTGGACAAAGAGCCTATCTTTGAATGTGTGTAGGCCTATGTGTGTGATTTCAAACTATGTCCGAGGACCATTAGCAAAGTTATTCAGAAAAAAATGTGAGTCACCTTTTCCTGTATTGACTAGAAAAGCAGGGAGAGATACGCTGGCCAAGAAGAGAAAAGAAAAACCCAGCAAAAGAAGGGCTGATGTTAAAAACACCACTTGGTATTAAATAAAGTTTACAGCTGGCGTTCAAGGCAACGCTGCGCTCGAGCCTTCTTCGCGTGGTGCCACGAGGCAGCCAGACTGTAATTTGAGGTCAAAGGTAAATCCTCCATCCAGACTTTAATGTTGCAATAAGCCGCATCACAAAGGCTCTGGTTACAGTGCGATAAAAAGGTGTGAATATATCACAGGAAGTCTCAAATAAAACGCAGTAAATTTGTGCACTTTGTCCTAGAAACTCCACACCCTGCAAGGGATAATCTCGACTGTTCTTCTCAGCTCTCAGCTTACACACACACACACACACACACACACACACACACATAAAGGAGAGTAGAAAGACACACAAAAGTAGAGGAATGCATGCAGACTGTAGATTTACATTGGTGTATAAACGGCCTCTGTCTGATGAGCACATGTGAGCTGCATTTCTGCATTCACACACACACACACACATGCAAAGAGTGAGGATTTGAAATCTTTGCGGGCTGAAAGCTGATCTCCTCGCTTTGTTCTCTTGATGGTTCTGTTCCGTTTTTATTATTCTGAATACCTGACCCACCTGTACAGCCCGAGGAGACTTTATCCCGCCCGTCGTCTCTCATGAAACACCGCTAGATACAGTTTCCCTTTCTCTCCCATTCTTTTCCCTCTATCGGCTACAGCTACAGTTTCAGATTGCTTCCTCCTCTTGTGTTTCTCTTTTTTTTTTCCTCCCCCCTTCGCAACCTTCCACGCTTTCTTCTGTGGTCCATTTTACTTCAGCAGACAAATGACGGGCATTGATGAACACAAGGCAGTATTCAGAGGACTCACACCCGGCAGAAAAGAAAAAAAAAACATCAAGATTTTTTTTTTGTAAGAATCTTTTTTTAATGAAACACAAAAAAGGCAATAAAATTAAGATAAATAATTTTTTTCTTTTTGTACATGAGGAAATATTTAAGTCATATTTCCAAAAGAATGACTGAAATTACATAATATATTTTAGTAGGCCATCTCAACCGTACAAAGCAGGTTCCAGTGGGTCTACAAAACAAAACAGGTCGCACAATGATGCTGCTTCTGTCAAAATGTGGTTAGAACTGAATCCAGTGTTTCTTAAAGAAAATACAGCTTTAAAAAAAAAAATCAATTAAAGACCCATAAATGTAATATTTCAAAAAGTGAGTTTCACATTAGATTTCTTATAAAGCTTTTGCTTTGCAGTGTAACAGCAACATTGTTGTTAAAAGTCAAAAAAGTCAATGTCCTAAAAAGAAAAAAGGCATTCATGTTCTTCCCCCTGTACATCCTATACACTGACAACACACAGTCATTACAGGCTTGCATAAACAGTAAGACAATGGTAAACTAGGAAAACAAGCAAACATAAAACACACACACACAGACATTTTTGGCAAAGCAGGAATAAAAGTGACAAGAAGCATAATTTGTGATTTGATCCTTATCTTGCTTTTTTTTTTTTTTGTCTCTCAACATTGTCCCATTGATTGGCTCTGATTGTCCTTCACAGTCACGTGATGCCATTCTGGTTGCCATAGAGACCTCAAGTGCATCAGCTGGGCAGTGTGCAGACAATGTTGCTGCAATGTTTCTCAGAGGCTGTCATAGCAACGCTGGATGAACACGAGCAGACAACGAGAGGAACTCTACTTCAAATACCTCTGTGATTGCAGGGGTCCCGGATTCAGATTTGATTGAACATCTTTTTGTCTTTTTTTTCATAGAATTGTTTTCTTCTACTGCAGTGAAGCATAAACTCACAGGTGCTTTGGTATGTTTCTTTTTGATGCCAGATAAATATCTACATTTTTTATAGAAATACAGGCTAAAATAGATAAAGAAGATTCTTTCAGGATCAGAGAACAGCAGAAACTTAGTTTCTTTTCCAGTATTTGTAAAAAAAAAAATAAAAGAAAAAGAAGCTCCCAACAGGAAAAGCACACTCTAAACCTAACAGAGCAAAATAAAGAGAACAAAGAGATTTTGGACACATGTTTAAAAAGAGCCTTTTTCTGATTTCTTTATAAAAACAACATTTCCCAGACACCCTTTCTACATATTCATCCCTAAAGCAGGGCTTACAACCGCAAAGTCTTCACATCAGTTGTACAGCTTGACCCCAAATCCACATCTCCGATCCTGTTCAGTGCATTGAGAGAGAAGGACATTTAACCTCCTCCCTCTGCCAGACCCCTCCCCAAACCCCCCACACACAACCTTAAAAAAATCTAAATAAAATAATCTTCTCTGCAAAAGAAAAAAAAAAACAAGAACAAATATATATGTATACTATTTACAACATGTTATATTACACATAACGCTGTACAAAGCACACACGCTCGCCCATGCACACGTACGCACGCACGCAAACATGCACGCACAGTTCAAATAAACAATCCAACTACCTGTACATGTGTCTTCGCACCTGAATAGGAGGATACGAGAGAGGTATTGACGTGTATGGCTTGACAGGAGAAAAATCATTTTGTGTTTCCGTCTCAAGGACTAACAACCGAACGTTAAGTACTGGACAGATTCATATTCAGAGTGTTAAAGACATACCGACGGTGTGTCATGACGTCATCTTGGCTTGCAACCGACGAGCACAGGCATACATGTGCATGACCACACACACAGTACAAACACACACACACACACACACACACACACACATACACACACACACGCTAAAGCACTATTTACTCAGAGCTCATTAAATGCCAAACAGGGTCATCGCAGCCACTCTGCACACACATTTACACACAAAGTCCGAACTACAGTGTTTTTTGGTCCTGTTGGGGATCTCCCAATCGCCTTGTCATTATCACACTACCAGTATAAGACCATTAAAACCATCCAAACCAGTGTGGTTTACAGTAAGTCTCTCCTTACCATACAGTCTCTTCCGCTCTCTGAGTCAGTCTTTGTTTCAGAAAGCCAAGTCTGCTGTAGCATTTCCAAGCTACCATTCTCCAAAGTGCTCATGTCCTTGGTTCCTGTTCTTTTGTTGCAGTAATCTTGTCGCAGAGACAAGATATTCTCTTATATCAGCCACAGGGAAGGCTGTAGGCTCTTGCTGCGACAGGGAGCCTCAATCCACATCTGATAAAGAGGTAAAAATCTGACATGGGTCAGACTTTTCCCCAGAACAAACCGGACTCCTCTAAGTGCCAGTGCTGCCGGGCTTTATCCAGTGGGCTAGCTCCTTCTCTTACAAGGGACAGATCAATACGCAGAGCCGAAATTCTTCGTCTTGGTTTCCCTCTGTCCCTTGGTCTGTTCTGAAGGACTATCCTGGAAGCAGTCAACTCCAGAGTTTGGGTCAATATTTGGATTTCTCTCTAGCTGGTGGTGCTAGGACACAATAGCCATGCCATCAGCGCTGATCAGCTGGCCTGTGGTTGGCTCGTAGGTTCCAGCCAGGTAGAAAAGGTCATTAGACGTGCTACCGGGCTTGTGTTCTCGAATCATGTGATCATACTCAGTCCTGCTGACCACCTGGCAGCGATGGGAGATCGTCTGCACGTCATTCTCGTCTTCGTGGCTCGACTGGTACAAGGCATTCTAGGGTTAGGGGTAGATAGAGACAAGAAGATTTATTGATTGTATCCGACAGCTAAAACGTTGAATTTACAGTTGCTTTCATGAGAAAAGGGGTAACCCTCAAGATCTTTTACCCTGGATTTTCTCATGATGAAGTTTTAGTTTCTGCAAGTGGTGATCTTTTTTGTTTGTGGATATTGCTGCTCAAGCTAACAACACACAGCTTTATCTGTTTATTCCAAAGAAACAACTGTTTTGCTGCTGCCAGAAATATAAAATGCACAGCTTCCTGTGCAGCAGAGATTTTTCCTGGGAAAGGCGTGCCTTACACTGAGTATTTAGAGCAGTAAATGTTCACAGTTTCATGAACTAAGTAGAGGTCCAACCACTCATATCAAATGGGAATAGGGAATAAAAAGAAGCAAAGTGGTAATATATTTAAATGAAAATGTCACGGACTGTTACTTTGACCATTCCTGCTTTAGAAATTCTTCTTGCACTCCCTGGTCTTTACCTTGCCATCGCGGTGTCGCTTCCCCAGGCAAGTCTCCTCCGGGTGGTAGAACCACTTGACCCTGACCACCATGCTGGAGCTCCACGACTCCCAGAGGCTCTCCACTCTGCCCACGTAGGGCAGCTGAGGCCGGCCAGGTGACAGAAATACAGCACAGTCCCCGACACGCACCGTCTCCTTGCCCCGCACGATGGCCTTGTAGAAAAGCTTGCGGGCTTTACCCTTCAGACCTCTTCTCTAGAGGGGGAAAAAGAATAAAAATAGCTCTCTAGGTCAATTTATTTAGTGTGGAGGGTTTATTTCACAACTAGCCTCATTTCAGAAATTAAGATTTGTTTGTTTTGCTAAACGTAGTATACATAGATTTAATATATTTTTCTAAACCAAAAATGGGTATGTTCTCTTAAAAAATTCATTATGTCTTTTGTAAGCTAAAGGCATACTATGCAAGATTTTCCTAAAAACAATGTATAGATTGATACAAAAATAATCAATTTCAATCATCACGTATGAGCCAACTGAAGTGTGTGGCAGTGTATTTATCAGCAGAGACCCTCTGCCTGTATTTTCTTATTATTCTTATTATTTAATTATTTTGCTGTTACGTTATGGGACGCTTCTGGGCATCAACCTTTGGGCAGTGGGTGTGTAGCCACCAGCTGCGCAGGTTGTAAGGTCGGGACTCACAGGTTACACTGCTGTCTCCGTTTCTCTCCTCTGCTCTCTGTCTGTGTCATGGATGTATAAAGATAACAGGTCTCTGCATCTGTCTGCCCGAGGGCGGGGCTGAGCTCCACACACACCCACACACAGAGCAGAGAGGCCACAGCGGACAGGATAGAGCGTGCGCTTCAGCTGCATTCACACCAAATCTGGCAACGGGGCACCTTCCCACAGGGTTGTGTGCAGGTGTGCAGAGGTGTGGGTGTGTTTATTTGTGGTTTAGAATGTAACTACCATGACACAATTAGAAAATAACACAAGTCACTAATTATTTATCTGATTCACTGCTTTGTTCTCACTAACGCTGCTCCCTCTTTTCATTCACTCTCAAGCGCGCTCGATCACCGCTACTCTCGTCTCACTCTGCTCTCAGCTTGTTCTGAAGTCGGTGAGCCAGGGAGGAGGGGTGAACTTTGAATGGTGGGTTTACAAACAGCAACCGACAAATCCTGCATAGTATACCTTTAAGAAACCCAGTTCCTTTGTTGGGATTTGATTGAGACCATAACACATGTGACACACCTACATTTCTACTCAGTCTTTTGATTATTTGGGGCATGTACACACCAAAAGGTCAGCTTTTTCAGGCTGCACATCTCAGTTGACAGATGCAGTCATGTTTACAAAGCAAACAACATGGCAGAATGGAAGCTGAGAGTGGCAGCGGTTGCTCAAACGGCTTTTGTTCCGTTATCTCAGGATCGTGACTTAATAATCAGGGTAACAAATTCAAAGATTAGCCACACCAAGTAAGCCTGATAAAGTTGGCAATGTGTTCAAAGTCTGAGGCAGAATAAGCAATGGTGAGAGGGATCCCATTTGATCATCACATTTACTTTATGTAATCAAGGTATGACACAGCCAAAACTGCAGCAGCAATCAGTAACCTACTTAAGTCGGAAGGTTAAGTAGGTTACTGATACCCAAGACAGCCATTTTAAAACCATATAACCAAGAAAAACTGTCAACATGAGAAAACAAAGTCTGATTAAATTGTGATTGTAATGGATTGGAATTAAGTTATGAGAAATCCCTGCTACTCTCAGGCTCTGTTGTACAGTGACAAACAGCAGACCCATTACCGAAATAATTCTTGGTAACAACATCACTGAAATGTTGCTTTAAGTTGATTACTAGTGCATGAAACAAACTCAAAGTAACTCAAAAGCCATCTCTTCAATTACAGAATGTTTTACCTGTGTGGGGTTACCGGACCATTTCCACAGCTGGCGTCCAGGCAGCAGGGGAGCCATGTTGTGCAGAGGCTCAGGTGATGCCATCCTCTGCCTCTTAGCTGCTGTTGGGTCCTTGGAGGCAGGTTTAGACTGCTGGCTCATAGGACTGCTCTGGCCCTGGTGGTGGCTGTTAGGTACTCCTTCTTTCCTCTTCATCTGGGTCTTGGCTGTGCTACTGTTAGCCGCCATGTTTACCTTTGACATGTACTCCTTCCTGTCTTCTGTTCTGTCCGCCCTCACCTTTGACCCCGGGACGGCCATGCTAGCCTTGGCCACATAGCTGTGAGCCGGGGCTGTGGCGGAGGCAGAGGGGTTGGAGGTGGTGGGGTCAGGGCTCAGGAGGTCGGAGTTCATGTTCTGCCTGTGCTTGTGTTTGTCTTGCTGGAGCAGTGCGCGGCGGAGCAGCACCGATGAGGACTCTTCATCAGAGGAGTAGGACGAATCATTGTCTGAGGAGCAGAGGGACGAGGAGGAGATGGAGCCGGAGGATGAAGAGGACGATGAGGACGAGGAGAAGCAGACGGAGAGACGAGAGAGAAAACGTCCATTTCGATGGGATGAGACGGCTGCGCTTCTTCTTCGCGCTCCAGCATCTTGACCACCATCCTCATCATCCTCATCCAGCTCAGAGTAGGAGCTGGGGCAGTCGCTCGGGTACTCCAAACTGTAATCTCCACTTTGGACTCCGAGGCCTGCTGACAGAAGGTCTTTTCTAAGAGGGGGAGTGCCCTTTAGAAGAGCCTCGGACCGGGTTCCAGTGCTGTCTCTTTCCCCTCCTCCCTTCTTGCCATGCTTCACCAGCATGGCGGGGTGAATGTATCGCAATGTTGCTCCTGCAGAGGTGAGAGTCCTGCCTCCTCTCCCTCCACTCCCCCCAAGCCGAAGCAGGGCCTTGCCGTTCTTTGTTTTAGGAGAGGTCACTCCTTCATGGTCAAGCTTCACCAGGAACTGTTTCCTGTCCCGTTCACTTACTGGCTTCTTGCTCCCAGCTGCCATTGCCATTGTGACAGCTGAGGAGCAAGCTGAGGAGGAGTCCCGGAGCCCCATGGAAGCTATGGTGGTGACAGGTCGCCCTGCTCCTGAGCCTCCTCCGCTTCCAAAAGTTGAGTAGCCATTGGCGATGCTGCTGAATGAGTCAACTACAAAAGGGGAGCCAAAGATGCCCTTGATAGGGGTTGGGGGTGTGAGAGGGTGGGAGGCAGGGCGATGAAACACCCCCAAGTCTCGCTCTCGAATCCTCCTCTGGGTCTTGCGGGACGTTCCATTAAAGAGGAAGAAGTCAACTGGCGGTCTTTTCCTGGGTGCGGACCAGCTCAACAAGGAAGTGTTGCCTTTGGTTACGGTGTCTGATACTGATGTCGGTGTGCTGGAAGTCTTAGGCACTGAGTGGATTTTCTTCGGCCTGCCAACTGAAAAGAGAGCCGGCAAAAGACAGGAGTTATAATCGATATGAACTGACAGGTTTTAAGAGCAGACTGAGATTAATTACAGAACTAAGAGCTTTGGAGAAACCTAATATCTTTATCTCCTTGATCTTCACCTAGCCAGGTAAGTTTCGACATATCCATTACTCAAAGCACAACAAACCTGGCAAACCTGTCTCTTCCTCCAGCATTATTGTCACTCTGAGTTTGTGATGAGTTACATGTATGTTGCCTAACTACACAAAACACACCAATGACACTTCATAAAATCATGATTAATGTGGTCATATTGAAGGTAAATGGTAGGTGGCAAACAAGGAATTTTAATTTATGAGTCCTTCGGTTTGTAAACCTGTACTCTTCTCTGACTCAGAGGCATCAGATAATTGGCTGACATTTGGAAATATGAAGAACTGTATATGAGGCTTTGTTTTAAGGGCTGTGTGTACGTGAATGTATTTACTAGTTAGTAACTCTCAGACAACATATATTAAGACATATAGATAGATTTTGTGGTTTTCAGAGCAGAGTGCTGCATGTCCTTTCTCCCTCACCTGGTCTTTTCTCCTGGGGCCTCCCTGCTGGTTCCTCATTGGCTGGTTTCTCTGTGGGTGTTTCTTTCTTCTCCTGCGTGGAGCTTCGTCGACCACGGCGACCAGGTGAGATGAGAAGTGCTGGAGAGGGTTCCGCACCTGACAAACAAGACATGTTTAATGGTGGAATTTGTTATTTTCTTTAATTCATTAATTCTGTCTGTCTGTGTTTCTGTCTTTCTTTTTCAAAGCTAAACTCACAGCGGATTTGGTATCCTGGGGGCAGAAGTCTTATGTTTGCGAGGGAGATCCTTCCTCTGTCCCCATCATCAAACTCCACCATCACACTGCCCTCCTTCTCCTCTTCACCTGGACCTCCTACAGCACAACACACAGGAAGGAGGACATGAGTTTGCTGGGAAAGTATAAGTGCGTGTGTGTGTGCAGAATGAGGCTGTCAGCGTGTCTCGCTCACCTCGGTGGACGTATCCAGGGTAAAGGCAGCGAGAACGCTCGCTCCAGTAGGCACAAACTCGCGTCCCTGCAGTCAGGATGGCCTCGGTCTGAGGCCGCACATCTAGCACCTAGAGAAAAAAAAACACACACACACACAAAATACTCAACAACTACTCACAAAACCACAAAATGTAATAGATGCTATGAAGGCTAAAGACTGACACTCACAGCTTCCTGCAGAAGTTGCTCCAGTGAATAGATCCTGGGGCGATTCCCTCGTTCCCCTTCAATGACAACACTAAATCTAAGAGAGAGAAAGACGAAAGACAATGTATGAAAAATGGTCCTCTAAAACTAAATTTTCTGGCAACTGTGTTGGCTGCCACTGCTGTGTGTCTTGGCTTTGTAGTCGTCTAGACTTCTTTTTTGTCAAGATTCTCACAGCTGCCAGGCATTTAACTAGCACTAAGCTAAGTTTTAAACTCTTTTGTGAATCAGACACGAGTCTTTGTTGCAATGTGTCTTTTTGTTGTTTCCCTCAGGAAATTATTTAGCCGAGGCGGTATGCCACCCAGATTCTGATGCATCTCGTCTTGTAAACAATTTAGTTAGTGAAGGCTGGCCTCAACAATAGTCACACTCATTAAATAAATATATGGTAGGCTATTTGCAGTGTGAAATGGCTTCTCTTCCCTTTTCCCCTGAAGGTTAATTCATTTTTTGGTGATCTTTGTGGTGGTGAGGTGTAGGTTTTGTATCAGCAAGGAATCTTACATGTCAGGCAGGTCCAGAGTTTGCACGCAGGCGGCGTACAGCAGCTCATCCTCCTTAGAGATCAGGATCTTCAGCCCGTCCACTAACATCTCTTTACTGAGCACACAGTTTGGCAGAGCTGGTGTGGGAGGGCGGGGTAGAAAAATGGATGGATGGAGAGGATGAAAGGCGAGATATACATAATTTGTGAGTGTGTTGAATAATTGCTATGTGATGTGAAAAGGAGTGACTGAGGCATGTGTGAAAATGATCCAACATGCTTTTAAACCAGGCATGTGTGTGTTATTATAAATGATGTGTCACTGTTTATGCCTACCGGGTATTCTGCAAGGCATGTTGGGGGGAAGGTGAATCAACTTCTTCTCTGTCTCCTCCTCTTCTTCTTCCTCCTCCTCCTCCTCTCCCTCAGAGAAGCTGCTCTCCTCATCCAAGCGAAAGCCGTCGTCAGCTGCAAAGCTCTGCAGGAGTCGGCTCACTGCGTGGCCCTTGGCCTGGACATGATACAGGATGTGACATCAGTGGGCAGAAAGCAGGATATGGCATCACTTCATTTTATGCCCAAATTAATCAACAGTAAACAGAATCTGCAGGTGACTGAATCAAGTCTTTTCCTGTCCGCTTTGACTGATGTGGTGAAACCATCAGTGAAACACAACCGCAGGCACCAACGCCTCTTGTAACGTGATACTTCAATTAAGCCTGCAGGATTTTTTTTTTCACTTGTTAGTGTTTACATAACGATCTGAGGTCATAATCAGCAATAGGTGCAGCTCTTGAACTGGTAGGACTTCAGCACATTGATCAAGGACACTTCGGCAAGATGGACACCTCCTAATATTCATAGTCTGAACCCTAATCTACAATCTCACCTTCACACACACACACACACACACACGCACACACACACACTACCCATCTCCAGACCGGTTTAGGCTAGTCTATCCAAAGATGACTGATGAGTAATGATGGAAAGTCAGCTTGCCCAACAGGTTTCTGCTTGCATTTAAGCTTTCCAAAGAAAAGACCATAATACGGGAGATGGAGTGTGTGTGTGGGTGTGTGTGAGTGTGTGAGTGTGTTGTCTCTTGGAGTTTTTTCCACATCAAGAGACCATATATTTCAGTGACAGAAGTTTCGTCACCAGAGGGCATGGATGATTATTTCCCTTTAGTGCTGGTGTATGTATGTGTGTGTATGTATGTGTGTGTGTGTGTGTGTGTGTGTGTGTGTGTGTGTGTGTGTACAGGCATGCATGGGTGTGTGTAGGGTTATGGCCAATGATTATCTTTATACTCCTGTGTTTGGTTTGGAGTTATGTGTTTTTGGACATTCCCTCACGATGAGTCGAAGAGAGAAGGGAACCTCGGGGCATTTCTCATTAAAATGAATGTGGGTGTCTCGTCAACGGCTGCCTGCACAAATACAACGGGGCAGTGGTGTGTTAGTACAGCAAGCATACATGCAAACACACATCTACGAGAGCAAATGGTAAGTTACTGATTTACAGCTGATACTAAGCATCTATCTATAAGGGAGTCGAAGTTGTTAGTAATGTCAGCATTAATCTACTGGATTTTCAAATTTCCTGGCAGGGTGCGGCTCGCCAGGAGTGAACTTGGTGAGAGCTTTTCCAAATTCCTCCTTGCTTTTCACGTTTGAAGCCTTTTTGCATGCAACAGAGGGCCAAAGGGAGTGACCTTCTCTGAGTCACCTTTCCCCTTTTATTCACGTTCCCAGCGGCTGCGCTGTCTAAACCCAACCCCTGTCCTGACCACTGCTGGGCTTCTTACACAAAACCAGGATGTGCGTCTTTGCTCATTAACTCATTTAAAAAGAAAAGTTACCTTGTTTATAACTGTGTGACCGCAGTTATTTATTGGCATTACTCATTATATAACCTTTCCGACACACCCCTCACACCTCTCAGTTGCCTTTCCCATGCGCTTCTGTGTGGATGATGGGGGAACAAAATACTTGTGATGCATACCGATTTTGTCCACCTTAAGAGGATGTTAAACTTTGGTAGAGCTTTTAATTGCACAGTTTCCTGGCCATGATGTAACTCAAAATGTCGTCAATTACTAATTTACTGTCAGTGCAACGTGCCATTTTCTCACAGAGCACAGAAGCAACTGCTAAAGATGATCAACGGGTTTTGGACTTAAATCATGGTGAGGAAGCAGTGCAACCAAAGTTAACGATGTTTTATGTGGGTTTACTGGAAATATGAACAATAGATATATTATCTCACCTTTCCCAGAACGCCCTGCCCCGCTGAGTTCTTCCTCACAACTTCCTTGTTGGTCCTGTTCCCTTCTGTCAGAGTGCCATGGCTCCCCCGGCCGTCCCCAAAGCTGCAGCCCATTGACGACACACCCCAGCTGGGCAGAGACGCTCTTTTAGTCCCCTGGTGGTATGGACGTCCCCTCTCTGTGTTGGCGAGGCTCGGCCTCCTGGGCATTTTCCTTTGATCTGTACTGGGCACGCTCCCCATGCCTGAAGGTGAGCGGGACATCATGGAAATTAGAGCTTTTGTTTAATATTGTGAGAAAAGTAGAATGATGTCTTGTCCTGGTCTTAGAGGCTATATAACCGTCAGGTGATACCACAATTCAAACATATTAAACTATTTTAGATGAATGAAACGAACAATGAACAATTCTAACTGCTTCATCATATCAACATTACTGGCAATATTTTCTTTTCTCAGAGACCATATCACCCAGTCACATTCAAAATACCCAAAAGCGAGTTCATATTGTCACTGTTGGGTGAAATTTTGCATGTGTAACATGAAATCAGCCTCATTTGTACAATGCATTTGAAAACCTTTCAAAAGTCAGAAGTGTGTAGGTTTCTCTAAACCCCTAGAAAATCATGTGATACTTCATTCGAGTAAAGAGAAAGAGAAGACAGAAAACAGAACAGAAGAGAGAAAAAAAATCACCCAAGTTGGAATTACAGTTTTCTCATATGACACCAGGAAATGAAAAGATATGCATAAAGATCTTACCAGGAGGCCCTGGTCTCTTACTCCTGGCTTTCTGGTTTGCTTGGAGCTTGGAGGACTGCGATGAAAAAGACACAATCCCGGCAGGGTTTGCAGGAGCTTCTTTAGAGGATGAGCTAATCTTGATGTCACCGACTCCATCTTCACTCTCATAACTACCGTCCTCCTCCTCCTCTGTGGAATCAGAGCATCAATATGATCAGTCACAAAGCTTTAAGTGATCTATACGTAAACACAGGTAACTAAAGCCAGGGGCTCACTTGACAGAATGTATTGACAGCTAGCTTTCAATATTCATCTACAGCATTACAGTTCAGTTCACAAGCCTGTGATGAACTTACATAAATAAGAAAGTTAGATAACAATCCTACAAGGGGTTTTAAAGTGGGACATTTTGTCACATATTAACTCCTGAGGAGCCTTAATGGCTACAGAATAACGCACCACTTATTCCTTAACTGCAATGACGGGGAGCAAATGTTGACACACATGCACATATGCAGCCCTGCATGCACACACACACACACACACACACATAAACATGCACACACACACAGATTGTTATTGGCAGCTGTGTGTCGCTGACTGGAAGGGTCGTGTCGGGTGTCGACACATCTCTGACACACTTGTCACTTACATGGCATTCTCGTTAACACTTTGCCTCACTCACACACACACACACAAACGCTGACACACACACACACACACTCATTCAAGCACTTCTTCTCCACGCCATCAAGGCCATGAGGTCAGTCAGATTCTAGCGCTTTTCTGAAGTTTTGGTAGTTTCATATTAGAGCTTTCTCTCTCTTAAAGTGTTTGGGTGTCATTGTGTCTCCTCAGCTCAAGGCCTCCAAGGAGGGCATTTTCACGAGGTTGGAGGGGTGAAGAGGATCAGGGAGGACAGGGGTGTGACATTCTGAACGGGGCCAGAGCGGGCTTACGTTACAGGACGGCGTTGAGGGCAGGGGTGGATGTGCTGCATGCCTGTGGCAAGTCGTTAACGGTTTTAACGGTGTGACAGACGAGCTGGGAAGTGAGAGGAGGCCCCTGATGACGGCAGACATCTCACTCTCAGACACACACAGACACACACACACTCTCACACAGATGTATTCTCATAGTGAAATCTCACAATGTCTGGTCGATGTCCTGTGAGCTATCAGCTAAATCAAAACCACTTGACTCATCTGCATAACTGCATTTGAACTCTACCTAACTTGTGATGTAGGCACTTTGTAGTTTCATAATAAATCTCTTTTCAGCAATGTTAGTTTTTTTTTGCACAATAAATGGCTATATAAAAGGGGATTGCACTGCTTTATGGTATTTTAAATTCTCATTCATTCTTTATGGCCGAGTCATTATTCACAGGATCCCTGGTTGATAAACTTCTGTGAACTTTATCTGTCTTCCAACCTTGTACTGTTTTGTTTTACAATTAGAGCCATAAAAAAATCACATCAAACACCAAACATCCTGGAAGACACACCCAAAAACATATTGGTAAAATCCTTGTGACTGACCGTGCTCTGAACTCTCGCTGTAACTCTTCTCATCTCTGACTTCCCGTTTCTCAGAGGCCCGGCTTTCCTTGTGGTGAGCTCTGTTTGGGTCCATCAGCACCTTTGGCTTCCGACCCCTCTTCCTCTTCACAGTCTGACTGGCTGCCCAGTCCTGCTGTGGGTCTGATGGATCAATAGCAGTGGTGGAGATTAGTTTTTGGGTGCTACTGAATAGACAACAAGTGTGTGTTTGTGTGTGTGTGTGTGTGTGTGTGTGTACGCTCCCTCTGTCCCCACCTTTCACTCCTTGTCTGCAGTGACTCTTAGTGACCTCTTCTGCTCCAGGGGCCCCTCTGCAGTGCAGCATTCCTGCTGACGGTGCACCACGCTGGGCTGCAGCCTTCTGCTTCAGCTGGGTCACCCGCCTGGCCAGCCTGGAGCTCAGGGCGCTGGGCCGACCTCTGTGCTTACAGCGAGCTTTCATCTGTAGAGCAGGAGCGGAACAGCTAATTATTTACTAATTTCTTTCCGCTAATTGAAACATCCAGGAAAGGAAGAAAAAAAAACATTAGCAGCAGGAAGTGGTTGTCAGTGTGTGTGTGTGTGTGTGTGTGTGGATGAACCAGGAGAAACCGCAGAGGGACCAACCTGTGCAGCGCTGAGGCTGTTGAAGCCATGATTGGACATTTTCTTCCTGGCTTTTTCCTCCAGTAAATTGAGCCCGGCCCTGGAAAACATTAAAAAAAAAAACACCGGTTCAGTGAGAAATTGTCATAAAAAGAACTGATCACAGAATCAATCTGATCACACATTTCTTTTCACTCAAGGATGATTTTCCTTTATAACTATGCCCTTCTGCTTTCTTCTCTCTCGTTTCACCTCCCTCTCTGCTGGGTTCACTCATTGTTTCACTCTCCGCCTCTTCGCACTCTTCTCTGTCTCATAACTTTGATGAGGTAAGAGACGGGCTCGGCGCAGTTTGACGGCAAACAGAAATATTCAGCGGCCGTGCGAATATGAAACTCTGCTCAATCACCACATGAAAGGGTAAGACTTATCTGGTGTGAAGGAGAGTGGAGAAGAGACAGAGGGAGGAGGAGAATGGTTTGGGGGGAAGGGAAAGAGACAGAGAGAGAGATGAAGCAGTCTCGAGGGAGTCTGTCCGTTGACCGGAGCTTCAGGGCTCAATCGATAAACACTAACCTCTATTGAACACTACTCCTCCTTTCCTCTCTCTCTCTCTCTCTCTCTCTCTCTCTCTCTGTCCTCCCTTCATTGTATGCATGCTCTCTCACACCACAGGCTTCCAGCACATACACACACACACACACACACACTCTGTTAGCAGCTGGTGTCTGAGGCAGGTGAATCCTATATTCCCACAGAGGGAAGGTTTGGCTCTCAGCATCTCCGCTCCCGGGAGAGGAGAGAGGAGAAGAGGAGAGGAGAGGATAAGGAAAGTCTAAAAACTCTAAAAGATCTTTTTTTCCATCCATTCAGACCACATGTATCTGTTAAAATCCCCCCGCCTGATCGTTCAGCTCTTACGCTTTTGAGTTTCTAAGCCCCACAGTTTACCCCATGTCACGTCCTCACTTAAGGCATAACGTGTGAGTAAGCGTGTAAATTATACAGATTATGATGTTTTTGGCAAAAGTGTGCTTCAAACTGTTTGGGAAAGGCTGTTTTAACCATGACAATTCCCTAGTGCACAAATCGAGGTTTACCAAATTTGCTTGGCACAAAGCCCTGACCTCAACCCCATCCAACATATTTTTGGATGAATTGACAGCAAGCCAGGCCTTAAGGGGTCAGTATGCTTCAAATATAGTGCTTGTCAGATTGTTGAACAGCGCCTGAACCCCCCCCCCACCCCACCCCCCACATCAGAACTTGGGGGGCTGTGTCCGACAACTTTTGTTACTTTCCGAAACCAACAATCTGACAAGTACACACACTTCACGCAGCAACTGGCCGTGCAGGGGTGAGCAAGGAAGCAAGAACGTAAGCAAAGTTTGAACTTCTCTCTCAAGCTCTCTTTTTTCCATCTTTCATGCAACGACTTCTCCAACTGTTCATGTGTACAAACCAGTGAAACATCACAAATGCCTTCAAGGAAAGACGGTCCAAAAGTGTGAGACCTTTGTACATATTTTTAAATTTTGTGTCCACAAACTTTTGGCCATATAGCGTATACAGAATGTTAATCCAGAGGAATAGTTTGGAAAGGTTGCTATTCTCTCTCCCCCTGTATTTCACCCCCCAATTCTAACGAGAAGATGAAAGTATAAACAAATGATACATCGCTCATTAATAACAGCAGAAATGCTGCTCAGGCACGTAGCGACCTGCTCTACTAATTAAACAAATTCTGCTTATGTGTGTGTGGCGCACTAGCATGTATGACTAAAGCCTTTCATTGTCATTTTCATTAGCGCTTTCTAATCATGGTAACCGTGACAAACCTTGAGTTTCTCTAATCATTTTATCAAGGCAAGGGGTGCACATGCTAACAGAGGTGGGGCAGCATGAGAAAACACATTTATTATTATGAGCCGTTGAACACTGGCTGTGTGTGTGTGTGTGTGTTTCCAGCCTTTGTGTGTGCGTGCAGGAATGTGTGTCAGCGTGGAAGTGTGCATGTGTAAGCTGTTAAATAATGTGCATGTTGTGTGTGTTGGGTGGCACGTTGAGGCGGGTGGGGTGGTGTTGAGTCGTTTATCACTGTAATAACTGTACATCGGGACTTTGTCCAGTTGTATTAATATATGCTGGAGGTTCACAGGGAATCAGGACGTAATCAATGCAAGTGATAAATATGATTAAAAGTGATTAATGATGATTAATGAAGGCATCATCTCCATTACCTTCTCTCATTTAAAATCACACCCATCATCCAGCTCCCATCACGTAACCCATTGTGTGTGCGTGTGTGTGTGTGTGTGTATGTGTGTGTGTGTGTGTGGGCATGAGCAGCTCCTTCCAGTGCCCAATCAAGCAAATCATCAGCTATAGAGCATTCGAATCAATTCAGCTGAAGAAGAACTTCTTGAAAATCAACCGTGCCTTTCAGTAAAAACACAAACAGAAATCAGGATGAATGAGCTGGGCTTGCCAATCACACTGATTATACTGACGCAATATCAGAGCACTGACCTGAGTCTTTTGGAGCTCTCTGCAGCAGCTGGGCCGGGGGTGGACTTGCGCTTGCGGGGGCGTCCGGGCCCCCGGCGGGCAGGGCTGCGAGACGTCTCCTCTTTCCTGCAGAGAGAAAGAGAAAGAGGAGGAAGACGGTGAGAGAAAGAGAGAGAGAGAGAGAGATCAAAGATGCAGCCAGGACAGCAGATAAATTAGAAGGAAACTTGTATCGGCTACAGGTCAGACCGCATTAGATATGAGCAAGCAGCAAGTCCTGATAGATCAGGAGGATGCAGTATGACAGCAGAAATGTGAATGTTGGAATGCATGATTCAGTCTAGACAAAAAGAAGTGTGTGTGTGTGTGTGTGTGTGTGTGTGTGTTGTCTCTGCTCACTGGTGGTCGTGTTTCCTCTGTAGCTTGGCCAGTTCTCTCTGTTTCTCTTTGTAGCGGCGTTGTAGCTCAGCCAGCTGGACACGCATGGCCAGCTCCTCCCCTCCCATCGTCTCCATGGAGCCCTTCACTGGGCACACCTGACACACACACACACGGATACGCACACACACACACACACACACACACACACACACACAAAGCAGGGGAATTTAAATGCTGAACACAAACTGAGTTCAACAGTCATTGGATAAGTGAAGCAGCCAGCTTGTGTTTGGGCAGCTTGATGATTGGATGGACTTCCCTGTAACCAAAAGCTCACAGGTTTGATCCCCATATCAGTTAATTTTTGTTATGTCACAAGGTTATCAAGAGGATTTTTATATGGGCTGGGGATTCTTTTATTTAAATTTAAATTTTAAAGAATTTGCTTCAGCCTGCTTTATTTCTGGGGCTATTTAAAAAGAAGAAAAACATTGATCCACCTCACAGCAGGTGTTCATAGTCTCACATCACCTTCAGTTGTTGTGGAATCAGTAAAAATATCATTTTGAGGGATTTTTTTTACCTTTTAACTCCTGCACACACACAGATGACCACATAAAAATAAGATTACTTCTCATTTAACTTAAAAGCTACAATGTTTATATATTATCTCTGAGGTAATGCTATTTGCCTGTTATTGCTCAACACACAGTAGTGTATGCTACAGTGTTAGCTTGGAAATTTGGATGTCCATATTAGCATTACTGAAGATGACCAATGGTTGTTTTCTGCTAATTTTGTGCTTGCTGATTTGATAAAGAGTACAAGATAAAATTCTAAAACTCTTAAAATGTAAATGATTGTAGATGTCCACATTGTGTTTGTATTTTTACACTTCAATCCAACGTTAATAAGGTGTGTGTCCATTATTCAACACTTCCCCAGATTGTCTGCATGAATGATTTATGTTTGCATGCATAAACACAAAATACACATTGGGTAAAGCCTCACCGGCTCGTGGCGAGGCGTCCAGCTGCACTTCCTGCGTAGGTTGAGCCTCTTTCTGATTGGACATTGCTGGCTCGCACTCGCATCCACAGCCCCTCCCCCCATCTCCAGGGCACGGGCGGCCGCCAGCGTCGCCAGACTGTGGAGGTCAAAGGTCAGCATGTCCTCACCTGCGCAGAGACGGATTGTTTCGGTTTAGATTGGTACATCACATAGCGGCTGACACAGTGTTATAAAACATGTTATGTGCTGAGCAGATTTATCTCTGGAACGATGAAACTGTGCCTTGAAAAGTGATGATATTTATGATATTAGCTGTGTAGTTTATTTGATGCATACTGGTGTTCCTGCCTAATCATACACACAAACAACACACACACACACACACATCAGGGGAGCAGTAGAGAACGATCTCTACATCTGTCACTGTCATTAACTCTGTCATTGTCACAGCACCAGCAGATGAAACAGAATATTCATGAGACGTTCGACACACACACACACACACACACACACACACACACACACACACACACAAACCCATGCAAATAAAACACATGCATCCTGTAAATACACACATGCACCTACAACATTTTCGCTGAGCTGCGCAGACATGGGCAAACTGCATGAGTGTGTGAGGGAGAATTGGAGAGAAGGAGAACGACAGGCGAGAGGAAGGAGAAGGAGGAGGAGGAGGAGGAGGAGTGCAACGCAGTGAAGGAAGGGAGGGAGGGGTTGGGGAGTAAAGGGGAGGAGAAGCAATAAGAGGCAAAGTGTTTATTGAGCTATCTATTTATTCTCCTACATCTCCTCATTATGGACATGGACAGAATCCAATTTCCCCTTCGAGGAGAGGAGAGGAGAGGAGAGGAGAAGAGAGGAGAGAGGAGAGGAGAGAGGAGAGGAGAGGAGTCTGTGCACTGAAGCTGCGAGGCCTATTCACTGACATCTGACATTATTAAAACCTGTACATGTGAGTGGGAGATGCAGACAGAAACGCGGTGGAGAGGAGAAAAGAAGAGGACAGGAAGGATGGAGTCTTCATCTGTGAGGAGCGTGAATAAAAGAACAAACGGATGTGAGAATGACAGGTAACTCCTTAGAGAGAGCGACAGAGCGAGCGGGGAGGGAGCTGAGAGATGCGGCTTTGTCCTGTCCCGGCTCACAGAGGTCAATGCCATCTCATCTGTCAGACCTCTGAGCCAATGGCACGCTCCGGTTACCTTGACAGGATGACATCACCACTGACATCACCACGCCTAGTTTAGTATCCTGGAGGATGGCCACAATCAATAGATACCTTCCGCACATAGTATACCACACACACACACACACACACACACACATATCTTTGCACAGTAATAACACCATACTGTGTCTCTAAAGCGGGTGAAGGGTGTAATAAGAGGCGGCACTGGGGATTTCAAGGGGAAAAACAAAAACAGTGAAGGAAAATTAAAAACCATTACAGTTGATATGGGCCTAGTCATCATTAGAGGCCATTAAGAGAGTTTATTGAGCTGAAATTTCAATATAAAGGAAATGTGAAGGAATAAAGGAAACTATGACACAAAAGCTCCTCTGTCTATGTGTAAATAGAAGAAATGGTGCTAATTTATACAGGAGGGGGAGAGTATCTCTTGATTCCTTAATCTGTAATTGCGATCTCCAGTGAACGGCTGAGATATCCTTCCGCGTCAAGGAGCGGCATAAATGCATCTGTCTGGGATCGGTTTCATCTCCCAAACACATTCACGATGACAAAAACGCCATCAGCGGTATTAATAACATTCCACGCAGCGAGGCCAGAGCGGGTTTTAAATAAATGTGTTGCAATTTGGGGAACGTTTTCCACGCCGCGACAGGACTTATTGATTTCACACCTATTACACATGCTAACCACGTGCGCACACATGTAAACAAATGCACACTCACACGCTCTGTATCTCACACACATACATGCACAGACAGCTGTGGAGCGACTTATGATTTTTACACTTATTAATTCCGTCAACAAGGCTTGCAGAGGCAGGATTTACACACAAGATTACATTGGTTTAATAAAAAAAAAAAGAAAAAAAAGAAGGAGTGGGTGAGGGGGGAAAAAATAACAAAGAGGGAGGAGGGGGAGAGGCGGGAGGAGGCGCAGGCAGGGAGCAGGCAGCCTGGTGGAGAGACACATAGAGTCTGATGGAAGAGAGCAGGGATTCATCTGGGATTACTTAACAGTTTACACACACACAGACCGGCGTGCACGCATGCACGCTAACATACACACACAGATGCTGGCATAAATAAAAACACTTTCTCTCAGAGGGACGAGAGGAAAATAGGAGCGCTTACAGGAGAAGTGTTTTAAAGGAAAGGGTCTAATTAGCAAAGCAAGACGCCAGAGCCTGGGGGACACGCTGGGCAGAGTGTGTGTGTGTATGTGTGTGTGTGTGTCTGGCTTGTGTCTGAAGCTCAGCTTGTTTGTCCATCTCTGTGTCGTCCCCCCCCCCCCCAAACACACATACATACACCCTTCCCCGAGGGAAAAATATGGTCTATGGGCAAGAACAGAGAGTCCGAGTTGAGGAAGGAAACAGGACAGTTGGTGGGAAATGTGTCTGTGTGTGAGTGTGTGTCTGTCTGTGTGTGTGTGTGTGTGTGTGTGTGTGTGTGTGGTTAAAGTGTGAGTTTGATAGTCTCCACATCTGGGCTGCACACGTCTCCCAGACCCTTTTCTTTTTTTGGTTCACTGTAAGTGTGTGTGTTTGTGTACGCAAGGGTAAGAGAGAAGTAGGATAACTTTTTTTTTCTTTCTCCTTGATCTGATTTTCAGGCATTTTGGGCCTGTTTGTTGTAACAAGACGATACAAAATATGGACAGGCTGTAATGAATAAAGGGTATGCCTAAGAAATGGGGCATTTCTGAATCTTTGTTTTCCATTTTACAGACGTTTTATTAATTTTCTGATTTGTCTACATGAGAAAGAACATCTTCTCACCTTCAGCATCCTTCTCATTGCTCTCCCTGCTCCTCTGCTGGATCTCCAGCTCGGCCAGTTCTCCCAGTATCTCCATGCCATGGTGGGGTGGAGGGCTTGGGGCTCGGACAGCAGGTACAGGCGGGTACAAGGCATCTCTGGTGGCACACAAAGCCGCAGCGATCAGGAGCTCCAGGCTCCACATGTAGGCCCCTTGGAGCTGGGCTGCTGTGCTCGCTGGGAGAGGGAGGACGGGGTCAGAGGATGGAAGAGGAGTGGGAGAGCTACATGTTACTTCCACTAAGTCCTCATCTGGACTCCTCCCATTACCCTCCTCTTCTTCCTCATCCTCAACCACCTCTACATTCTCCCCAACCTCCTCTTCCTCCTCCTTCTTCTCCTCTGGAGGCTCTACGGACAGAGAGACAGCACATTCTGTCGGTGCAGACTCCATTTTCTCTCCTTCATCCTCCTCCATGTCCTCTTTTCCACATTGTCTATCATCCTCCTGTTCTTTGGATAGCTCGGGCTCCTCTAGGCTAGCCTTCTGGCCCGGGCAACCCAGAGAGAGCTTTACTTTTAGGGCTTTGCCTGTGGCCGGGCAGGCTGGATTGGGGACTGAAGCTGGGGAAGGGCATGGCGGCAATCCAGAAATTATGCTCTCGGGCTCGGAGACGGAGCATCCTTTCGCTTCCGCCCTCCTTTCCTCCTTCTTTTCCTCTGCAACTCCATTCTGGGACTCCACCACTTCACAGTCTCTCTCTTCTTCTTCTTCCTCTTCCCTCCTCGCCTCTTCTTTGGTGAGAGGCTGGATGTGGCACGGATGTGGGAGGGACTTGGTGTCAGGCTCTGCTGGCTCCGCCTCCACCATGGCTTGTTCAGCCAATCGGGCTTCAGGAGGAGAGGGCCCGGCCTTGTAACCCATGGTGATCGGAGGGTAGGTGTAAACAGGTGGCAAGTCTGGAGGAGAGGGGAGAAAGCAAAAGTCAAATAGGTTTTCTGACATCAAACCTTTTTTTACAATCTGACAAACTGTACATAAAATGGTTTTACAAGCATCTACAGAAAATAAAAAATCTCTTTTGTCTTTCAGTCGGGCCTTTAGCCTTTTAAATTCATTGCCATTCTGTTCAGGCAGACAGGATGAAGCACATGATTACAGTTGGCATAATACACTGACAGCAGGGTGCAGAGAACACACAGTGTGTGTGTGTACTTACAGTATGTGTATGTGTACAGTACTGGATATTCTATATACACTGTGTGTGTAGGAGTGTGAGTGAGTGTATAGATCCATGTGGGATATTGATGACACCCTGCCGTTTTCCTGTGATTGCAGCGCCGGCCCTGTCACCCCTGCGCTCTTATTATTGATGGTATCCCTCCGCCCCCTGACAACGCAGCCAGATGAATGCGTATCCTTCCGCCTGCACTTCTCAAGGACCCCTGAAGGATAAGGAGGGTCTGTCTGAAGATTTCACTGACCTTCCTCTCCTGACACACACACCAGCTCGGGCACACGTGTGCACGCTGGCAGGTCACACACATACACACACTGAGTGTCCATATGCTTTCTCTGACCTTAATGGCTGACCTGCCCGCTGTCCCTCTTTAGCTTGCACAGAAAAAGATTGCACGCACACACACACACACACACACATACCCCCACACACACTCTCTCCCTCTCTCAAGGACACACAGAACAAGGGATCAGCCATGCTTCAAACAATTTCTGCAAAATCAAAAGAATACCATGCTTCAAAGGCCAGTACTACATATCTGCAGCAGCCCCCTCCATCTCACTCTCCCTATATTTCTCTCACTATACAGTATGTCTCTCTGTCTCTTTAACTTGTTTCTTTCTCTCTATCATGTTTGCTTTATTTATATTTTTATTATCTGATTGTTCACCCCACTGGTACAGTTCTTTAAATTCAGACGCTGCATTCATTCATCAGCCTACAAGTTTCACTCACCTGGCTCTAAGGATTGTGGGTAGTCCTGTGGTGGCTGTCCCTCTCCCCTGTCACTACCCCTCTCCAGCCCTTTGGAGAGGTGTGATGGAGCAGGGCTGAGTGCCGGTGAGCGCGGCGCTGCCGCAGCAGGGCTCGGGGCGGGGGTCAGAGGATTCGGCGGGTGCGGTCGCCTGGATGGAGAGTGGTAGCAGGGTGACTGACGATTGCTGGGACACAACCCCGGAGATGGGGTTGATGTCTTGAGCGGAGGAGGGGTGTGGGAAAAGGGTTTGGCTGCATGAGAGGAGGTGGTGGACGAAGAAGAGGAGGAAGAAGAGGAGGGAGTTCTAGATGCCGAAGATTCGTGAGGAGAGTCTTCCACTGTGATAGCATGCTCCTCGTGTTTTCTCTGTGGAAATGGAGAGGAAGAAAACAGTAGCTTAAGAAATAATCACCCAAAATGTCATATGAATTTTCATTTTGCTTCTGTTACCAACTGATTTAACACCTAGTGATTAGACCTTTATCCAGTTAATGAAATCTATTGAATTTCTTGAGATGCATTATCTCAAACAGGAGATGCAGCGGGTTGTTTAAATAAATAGGACAGGGGGGGTTAGCATGAACATAAATAGCCACCACTGCTGAGAGACAAAGAAAAAACTTTTGACAAAAAAGCCAAGAAAAAAGATGTCACAGTTTTGGCCACACTGTTTGGTTGCCAAATGATCTGGCAACACCAAAGGCTCTTTATCAGTGAAACCTTTTGGCAAGAAAAGAGGAAGTCATTGGCTTGAGTAAGTATTGGTGAGTATCATTTTGCATATGTTTTCCTTTTAGAGTTGAGAAATCAGGATATCTGTGCTTAGTTTAAGTTTTAACTTCATTAGTTCTCAATATTTCCACACTTCCTCTCATCTGCCCACTGTTTCACAATAATAAGTTAACAGCATTTTGCAAGTTTTAGGCTAAAATGTGTTATATTAGTAGTAGTTGTACCTGTCCTAAGGAGTGGCGCTGCATGTGCTCCATGGCTCGCTGCTGCTGCTGCTGGTGCCGATGCTGCAGGGCGTACAGCTCCTGTTGTTGTAGGAATGAGGAGCGGGAGTAGACGGGGTGATGCTGCAGGTGAGGAGGAGGGCCACGGCCTCCGTACACAGGAGGCCAAAGACCTGACTGCTCCAGAACATCTAGAGGAGGAGACAGATAGACAGAGGTTGTCTGACATATTGTTTTATTCGAATATTGTTATATTATAATAGAAAAGGTCATCACTGTTGGCAAACTCACACCATTTAACTTTGTGAATAAAAACAGGCAGTTAAGTAGTCAGCAGAGAGCAACAGTAAAGTCATTAAGAAAAATTGTGTTGCTGTGGGATTGACAGAAGAGCTCAGTCACCTTCACTGAACACAGGCTCCACATCCTCCATTCACCTTCTTTTTCTATCTCTCTATTTCTAATGCTGGTGTTTTCTGTGCATGGACACACACATTTCTTTCAAAGCTCCACCCTGGGCGCATATGAATTCGGATAGACACACACGTACACACACACACACTCACGCACACACACATCCCTCCTTGGCTGCCTTGTCGCTGGGAACCTTTGTTCTGTGAGATTAGCCTGAGTGGGCTAATGTTTCCCAGGGGAAGGGTTCAGTGGATGCACTTCCCCTCTCTGCAGGAACTCCCACGGAGCGAGGCAAGGGAGGCGGGAGATAATTAAATTTCACAGCCTGTTTGCAAAGAGGCATTGACACACACACACACACACACACATAGAAAGACATACACACTCTTTTCTCTCTCTAGCAACGGCTAAGATGTACAACACAACCCTTAACACTGAGCAATGTCTCATGTTGTTCCAGACATGAACACATCTAACTTTAGATGTCCACATACACACACACCTACACACAAGCGCACAAAGTTCAGTCTAAACACAAAAGTGCTCCGCCGCAAGAGAGATGAACACCAGTTAAAATGGTTTGCATAATGCTGGGCACATGCAGAGGAGGGCAATAGAATAGCTGCTCCCATTAACGAAGCTATAAAACACAGTCCCACTGACAGAGGGACTTAGTTGAGCATTATATTATGATTAGCCAATGATACTAAAACTCTGGGAGAGAAATGGCAGCAGCTCGGATGGTACAAATGGAGAAAAGGAGGGAGGAAGGGAGGGCTGTAAGTATGTAAGGGTGTGTGTGCTGTTGTTGTAAAAGGATGCTTTGCCGTACCAAGGTGATGATGTGGCCCAGGTTCTGTAGGAAGAACCACCAGTGGAGAGTTGGGGTCTTGAGTGAGTGACCCCAGCACAGGCGGCAGTGGGCTGGGCAGACCTGGTGGGAAGCCAGCGCTCATCCCCACATGGCTCAGACCTGGAACAAAGTTACACACAAAACACAGTCAAATGAGAGCAACATTTAAATACTTATTTTACTACTCCAAAAAGATAGTGGTGTGCTGAATGAGTAAATCTTGGGATGCGCTCAGCATATAAATGCAGGAGAGGATGCATAGAGGAGCAGGACTAATATGGAGTTTAGATTAAAAAAAGCATTATTAACAACATGGTTGAACAAAAGACAGAAGACAGAAAAAATGCAAGGAACCCCCCACGTACCACTCACACTGATTGATACATGATCTCAACAAAACAAAAAAACACATGAAAATGAAGAGCATTAAAGGTACAGACCATGTTCACTGGCTGTAAAAACAGAGAAAATGTGTAAGAAACATCATGTGCTGCCCCTCCACTCTACTCACTGTATGAATGCCCCATCCAGAGGGAGGGACTTCCTGTCCTCTGCATCCAGTGGTGGTGAGCTGGGTGAGCATGTGCAGCAGGGTCTGCCCCTAACTGACTGGCTCCTCCGGGGACCAAGAGGTGAGAGGTCAGGTCACCGTGGCAACTACTAGAAGGGTGGATCCTGGCAAACTCCACACGATCCTTGTTTTCCCTGTTGTGGCGATAGGCGGGGTGAACTTTGTCATTATCTTTATTATCCCTCTTATTGTCATCATCATCATCACCATCACCACCATTATGATCATTATCTTCATCTTTGTCATCTTCATTACCACTACTATCATTATAATCATCAAGAAAAGGAAATGTGACGGCAACAGGAACAGCCATCATCTTGTGCCTGGTCTATGAGTTCTCATTATATGTTTTCTTCCCTTAATATGACTACATAATAAGAGCCTGATACTTCAGAGACATTCGTATTAGTTCCCGTAACATTAATGCACCACATCTCATCTCAGAGAGAAAGAGAGACTGGGGAAGAGAGAAAGGGGGGGGGGGGTACAGAAATACCACATCAAAGGGTGAGAAGAGTAAATGGAGTGAGGGGATGAGAGAAAAGAGAAGCAGAGCCTCAGACTGGGAGAGAGACGCAGGGAGAATAAAAGAACTGCAGCTTATCAGATGAGAGAAAAAAAATGAATAGATGCTGCTAGGTGCATGTGTATGTGTATGAGTGTACGTTCATATGGGTCGGTGTTTGTGAATTGAAGTGTACCTGATCATCATTTCTCTGTCTCTGTCCAGGTGATGAAGGCTGATCTGTTCCTCTGTCAACCTCTTCCTCTCCTCTGCCTCCCGACCAAGAGGATACACAGGGCGCGACACCCCTGAATCGCAAAAAATAAAGGAAACATGGTTACACCAACTGTTGTGGACTAATCAAAAATATCATTAGATGACATTTCTGAGTATTTCCTTTGAAGGGAGAATCTACCTTCTGATACTTGTACTCGTACACATATTGTCACATTTGGATGTTCATTGCATGCCAGAAATTTGTATGTGTACCTTTCTGGCATACCCACTAACCCTTAAGTTGCCTAATTTATTTCTATGACAAAAAGTGACTTCCTACAATTCCCAGAAGGCCCTTGTCAACCTGTGCCTGTACAGAAATCAGCATCTCTGCCTCTTTATGATGAATTTCTTCCTGAAAGTGCAAAATTTTGAGCCGAGACAGAAGCTGTTTGCAAAAGGGTCTGAAGTTGTGTTAATCTCAGAATAAACATCAAAAAGGACTAAGAAATATAAGATACTATATGGCACTAATAGTTGTTCCCAAAAGTGTGTTATCATGGATTTTTCCTTTAACGCAGCCTAGAGCACAGATATAGCATTAATTGACTTCCAGTGCATGCAGGAACATAAATGATGTCTGACCTTTCATGCTGGGCAGCACCCTGCCCTGTCTGCTGTGTCCAGGGGTGTTGTCTGGGGAACGATGGGGGGGCCTGGCTACTGCAACTGCAATACCCACCGGAGGCTGTCGCACTTCCCCCTCTCCTGCCTCCCCAGCCTCCTTCCCACCTTTGTCCCCCCTCTCTCCCTCATTAGTGGAGCCTCGGCGAGGAGGGAGTGACTGTTTGAGAGGGTCTTGGAGGGAGGTGTTGCTTTTGCCTCCTCCTCTGTCCCCCTTCTCTGATCTCTCTCCACCCTGCTTGAGGCAGCCCAGACCACCAAAGGGGCTCCGCTGGGGCAGCAGCAACGGCTGCTGAGAGCTGTAGTTCATTAAGTTCTTCATGGCGCTGCCTTCACCCTCAGTGGTGTGTGATGAGGAACGGGATAGGGGAGGCGGTTGAGAATGGGGCTGGTTGTGGTCAGTGTTTGGAGCTCTGCTGCTCAGCCCTCTTACTTCACCGTTGCCAACTGATGCATGGTGGGAGCCTTTTCTCTGGTCCTCTTGGTGGCCCCCTCGAGCCCCCCAAGGTGTTGCTGTCTGACTTCCATCTCTTCCCCTCTCTTCTGAACTTGCTCCATGGCTGCTGTGCTGCTGGTGTCGTATCCTAGCAACCTTTTGTCCCTCCCTCTGAACTGCTGACCCCGAGCCCACCCTCCCATCAGGATGAGGACCTGAGTGAGAACAGTCCCTGAAGGGAGGCGTGCTGGCACCAGGGCCATTTTTGGATAAGCCCTGTCCAGCCCCAGGGTGTGTCCCCTGGGCATCTGGTGGGAGCGAAGGCCGGTAAACATCGTCCACAATCTCCACATCTCGGAAAGATGAAGATGTTTCCAGGCTGCAGGACCGTAGCTCAGGCTGAGAGCTCGGATTGGAACTGGGTTTGTGGAAGTGCTGTGTCTGGTGGCTCCAGTCAGGAGGTTTGTCAGCCTTGCCACAGCCCAGCTGCTGCTGGTGGGGCTGAGATTTGTCCTTCTTCTGGCAACTACTAAGCCGACTAAGGTGATGAGAGGGACTTTCAAAAGATCCATCTCCACTCTTGTCATCCCCCTTTCTCCCACCTCCTCCTGCACCACGACAGTCAGGAGCTGCCAAATCTCCCAGTGGCCCAACTGATGGAACATAAGTTGGGCCGATGACTTTTGCCTCCCTGCCAGATCCTCCGGATGTTGATACTGGATCTTTTGAGTGTGCCAAGGTAAGAGGGGTTGGGGGGCAGTAAAACTCAGGATGGGGATGGTGATGTGAGTGGTGCAGCCACCCTCCCGCCACTGTGGAGCCCATGTGTAAAGCATGAGGAGGAGGTGGCGGAGGGGGAGGAGGAGGAGGCATGGAATAGGAGGCCACAGAGTGCGGAGTTGGAGGTGCCAAGATGGCTGTGGCTGCAGCCGCACCTCTTCTCATACATTCAGAGGAGGAAGTTGAGGATTCGCTGATCTTCATCTCCCCATTTATGGGTCCATCCTTGGAGCAGCGCCTGCCACCACCAGATGGAGGTCTACCCACCCCACTACCACTGCAGCTGCTCAGTGCTCCCCCCTTTCCTCCAGAACCAGTCTCTGCCCCTGAACCACTGGACAGTTTACAGGCACTCATATGTTTCGTCCCCTGACTGCCCGAGTCACTGTCTCTGTACTCCTTGTGTCGCTCCAGAGGGTGTCTGTGGTCCTCCTCCCTGCTCTGGGTTGTGAGGTGAGGAAGGAGAGCGTGGTGAGGGTGTGAGTAAGCTTGGTGATGGTAGCTAGATGGAGTGGTGGCAGAGTTCGTCTGATGTGAATGGGGATGATGAAGCTGATGTTGTTTGTCTTTGCTCTCCTGGTGCCGCTCCTTGCTGCTTGATCGCTCCTTCTCCTTTGACACTGATGAAACCCCTTTCTCACTCACATCCTTGGCGCTCTTCCCACCTCCCCCACCACCTCCCCCGTTGTCTGTCTCTCGGCTGCAAGAGCCAAGCGGGTGGCCAGGGGCAGTCCTGGCCAGCGGAGGAAGGCTGTGATTGGTGGAGAGCAGAGGGGGCTGCGGAGGAAGGCCCCTCAGGTAGAAGTGATCTAAGAAGAGAGGAGAAAGTTTAAAATGGATCGCTACAATTGCAAGAGATTTAAATGGTAGCTGGAAAGTGGCTGTTTAAAACATTCATTTTCATAGAGTTGTATTAAAATTACTATATTAAAATGTGTTTCTGTAACGGTATCTGGAGAAACACTAATGCTAACTAACTTGAAAAAAATAGACTCTGAGTTACCAGCTGTTCTTACTCCTGTGGTAAGTGCTGATTAAGCAGTTTAGGGAAGTATATATATAAAGTGATTTTTTTCACAGTTACCTTCCCACACACACACACACATACCAACACCTACCTTTTTGAGTTTCATAGAAGCGGTGCTGTCCATAGAGACCGTTGCTATGGTGATCCAGGGGACTCATAGATAGAAAAGGAGAAGCAAGACTTCCTGAATAGCTGGGGTACCCTGTCAGAGGGAGGGAGAGCAGGAAAAAATTGATGTTTCTCTGCAGCGTTGACATTCAGCAGCCCTCTAAACAAACAGTTTATCTCTACAATCTATCATGAAATGGGGCCATTTTGGAAAACACAGAAAAAAAAAATATGGCCAGTTAGTGCTACTTTCACCATAAATGCACTTTTGCACAAACACACCACATGAGTTGACATTATTTACAGTGGACAAAGTGGTGACAAAAACCACAGCCGACAGCTACTGGCCAAGTGTTTGCAGCATTTAACTGGATGGAATTTGCTCTTCTACAAAACACATTTTTCCCAAACCCAAGACAAATAGTATGAACCATCACAACCCCCCTCCTTAAAACACACACACACACACACACACACATACACACACAGTCCTCCCAAGAGGTCACTGGGAGGTAAATGGTCGTTCCACTCTGTTCCTCGTCTTCAAGGACGTTGAACTGAATTGTGGGATAGAGGAGGTCTTGGTGGTTGTGTTGATGGGGGTGGATGGGTGTAGAATTGGGTGAGGGTCGCTGCGGGTGTGTGTGTATGTGGTGGTTGAGAGTGGGGTGTTATTTGGAGAAAAAACAGTAAAATCGCCACAGGTCCACGCACATACACAGAGGATCATACACAAGTACACAAACGCGGGAGGCAGACATCTCCACTTTATGGGGCCAAAAGGCTTGGATTGTGTGTGTGTGTGTGTGTGTGTGTGTGTTCTCCAGCAGCTGGTTTCATGCCCCACAGAGTGTCCTTGCCGGCCCGTTAATTGGCAGCCGTTAAAAGTTTAACGGTGGTGGCCAAAGTAAACAGCACTCCATAAAAACTCATCCTACGCATTCCACAGTCGCACTGCAAAACCACCAACGCCCCCTCACTGCTCCCAGCATGTTTGTGTGGGACTCAGTGTGTCTGCGTGTTCATGCTGCAGTGTAAATGCATGAATGTGTACACTCCACCGTGTGTGTGTGTGTGTGTGTATGTGTATGTGTGTGTGATTACTCTGACTGGTTAACAACCAGTGAATCTAAATGGCGACAATTAACCAAAAGGCTCTATCAGCCATCTAAAGCCAATCCCCCGGGTAATGATGAGTGATAAAACTCAGGGGGGAGGGAGGGAGGGGAGATGAAAAAGAAGAAGAGGGGAACAAAGACGGCAGAGGGACACTGTGAGAAAAAAAAGGGAGAGAGAAAGAAAGGAAGGAAGGGGAAGTAGGAAAGAACTGATAGGTTAGCAAATGAACAGATGATAGAGAGACAGAAAAGTAAAAGAGACAGAAAAAAGAACAGGGCTGTCAATATGAAAAGCCCCCAATCTGGTGCTGCTGTGAGGCGTTTGGAGAGAGGAGTGTGTGTGTGTGTGTGTGTGTGTGTGTGTGTGTGTGTGTGTGTGTGTGTGTGTGTGTGAGGGGGGATGGAAGATGAAGGAGGAAGTGAAGGGGAAGTGGAGAGCTTTGAGATGGCGGAGATGAGAGGACAGAGGAAAGGGAAGTAAGGAGAGAAGTGAGTGCACATGAGAGAGGAGACAAAAAACAAGGGCTGGTGTGGAAGAGGGAGAGCGAGCAGGATAGGTGTGTGTGTGTGTGTGTGTGTGTGTGTGTGCGAGAGAGAGTTAGTGTACGTTTGAGAAGGAATATGTGCTGTGCATTTCTTTGCGAAAATGTCTCATCTGTGAATACGTGTGTCTGTAGTGTGTGAGTGTATGAGTGTGTGTGTGTGTGTGTGTGTGTGTGTGTGTGTGAGTGTGTGTGTATTGGCCAGGTCTCTTCTCTCTGCGCTGGCTACGCTCCACTCTCTGGACCGTGGCCAGCTGGCAGACCGCCTACCGGAGCTCCCTGGCTTGAATTCTTAAAAACAATCATTTGTAGTGTGTGTGCGCGTGTTCGTGCGTGCGAGCGTGCGCACACGTGTATGTGTTCAGACATCAAAGCCGAGCCACACAGACACAAAATCTGTCTGATAGGCACACACATTCTCCCTCCGCACACACACACACACACACACACACACACACACACACACATTCTTGCTCTCTTTTCACTGCCGCTGCTCTCTCCTGCGTTCACGTTGAAGTCCTGCCTCCGACTCTTTCTATGAATCTGATTTATAAGACAGTCACTCCGGGCGACATTAGTGCTCATTTTCAGGGCTTAACTGTTGCTATTTATCGCTCGATGAGCTACAAATGAGGCAGTTGTACAAACAAAACTTGTCTCCTTTCAAGCTTTAAAGCTGCACCAGGATAGATTTCTATGTAAAAACACAGCTTTTATGAGTTTGTCTTATGAGCTTGAAATCAAAAATTTGCAGTGGTGAAGTGTCCCCAGACAGTGTGTTTGACTTACTTGCCCAAATTAAATTCTGGTGTGTACACTTGTCTGCTGACAGGATGTTACAAATTAAAACTTATAGCGGGGAAATAAATTCTGTTTCATAAACAGCAGCTCTCTCCAGAGAAAGCTGGACCCACCATCCTTTGCTTCTCTTTTCTTCTGGTACAAAGCAATTAAACGTTGATTACAAATAAAAAAGACCCCTTAATTAGAGGAATTTTCTTAATTTCAGCTATATTTGCGCCTCAAAATCTTCACTTCCAAATTGTGTCTACTGGGGAAAGTCTAGATGTCTTGTGTCCATGCCTTAAACCACAAAGAGACAAATGTGCGGGATATTGTTTGGTCCAGTGGTTTGTGGGATAATTGGCAGGAAGACCATTTAATTCATGCTGTAAAATAAGTCAGAAGAGCCCTTTTTCCATGGCAGACAGTTTGACTTGTCATAGCAGGGACACCACAGGTGTAACTAATAACATTAACAAGGGTTCAGTTCCATTTACGTGTCCCTGTAAGTCGTTTCAGCGAGCCAGCGTGCACAATACCAGGACCCTGAGACTGGCTCACCTAAATGGAATGCAGTTGTTATTCATGTTATTGATTACACCTGTGCTTTTCCTGCTCTATGACAAAATGTCTGCTGTGAAACTACAGTGGTCTCATAGCTGGTTAAATGTATTTTTTTTTTATTGCAGTACAATGCACGTTATTGAAGAAAGCAAATAAAGTGAATGTCTGCATATAAGCTTTCTATTCTAATCCCCAGCAACAGTGTTTGGAGACGTAAAAAAACTTTTCCATGGCGACATGTCTGGGTTTTATCGTTCACTCGCTCACATTTTGTGAAGAACTGGTGGAACGTGAAATTCTGATTCTGACCGTTTTCAGTTAGTTGAGAAATACAGCCTGTGACGGAAGCTGTCTCTCCACTGTAGCTCTTTTGGAGGTTATCTCTCTAGACCCATCTCGCTGTCAAAAGAGAAATCCTCTTACACACACACACAGAAACACATGCACACACATACCTGAAAAGGACAGATAACTAAGTCAAGCTCACTTTCTAACCACAAACGGTTAACAGTCGAAAGAGGACATGATGCATGTTGATGCGCACATTTTTGTTTGTGAGAGAGTGTGCGTGTGTGTGTCTGATCAGGAAGGGGGCCGTTGGAGGTCGGTTAGCCCAGAAGGGGCCCAGAGGGTGGGGCTGCGGTCAGAGGGGGAGGTGAATGTGAAGAGAGAGAGGATGGTGGAAATAGGGGTAAGTTTCAGTGTGCGTGTGTGTGAGTGTGTGTGTGTGTGTGTGTGTGTCAGTGTGTGAGGGGGGATGTAGAAGCTCATGAAACTTAAAACTTACCCCCAGAAGAGCATAAGGGGGTGAGAGATGATTGAATGAAAGGGGGGGAGAAAATATCGGATTGTGCTGGCAATGGGTGAAGAGGAGTGCTTGAAGAACGTTGTTGAATTACTGTTGATTATGATGCTATCTTTATACTGCATGAGGGTGTGTGTGCATGTGTGTTTGTGTTTTTTAGGTTGGGGCAAGAGGAAGAGGAAGATTTTGGTCGTGCACCAGTTCTGAGAGCGACACAGTGCTCAAGCTCTGAACTAGAAAACAGCCACAAACACAAAACCACATACAGCACCAGAAGAGAGTTGCATGTGTGTGTGTGTGTTTCTATAAGTAGCATCATCTGAGGCATCACTGCTGCGCGTATTTGGCCTCAGCTCAGTGTTGGTTAAACCACTTAATGGCTCCATCTCGATCTAATCCCAAACCAAGACCCTGGATTAACCAGAGACCAAGCACTCTGTGCTGCCTCCTGTGCGTGTGTGTGTGTTTGTGTGTGTGTGTGTGTGTGTGTGTGTCTTACCTTCATGTGAATGGGGGAACCAGATAGGGGAGGCGCTCGAATGGGGTCCAGTCCTATATGAGGGGGAGGACGGGGAGGCAGCAGGTCCCGAGGGGTGAGGGGGGTGGGAGGGCGGGGACCCCACACTGCTGGCCAGGAAGGAACCCATGAAGGAAGCACCTGAGAGACAGAAAAATGTTGGAGGTTAGAGAGGTGCTCACTGATTAAATTTGTCTCTCGGTGAGCAAGCGCTGGGGGGATAAATCTCCTGAGATGCTGATGAGAAAGCAACACCACAGAGGAAGTACTCAGAAGCTCCCAAGTATGACTGTTTAACTGAGAGAACTTCCTCAGATGAAGATAAAAAAATACAGAAGTTAAAAAAGGACGTGTGTAAATGATGAATGTTTCATATGCTTTCTAGACTTAGGCTTTTTTTGCACACACATCTCGGTTTGTCACACTTATGCCTAATTTTGAGAACGACTTGTGCACATGTCCGCTTTTAAATACTTTGACAATGTCTGTTGTCACCATTTGTGTCCAAATGTATGTGTCACTTGTTGCTTGCAAACATGCCATGGCCAAAAAGAAAGAAGACCTGGCATTGAACGTGGGAATGTTCATCTTCTAATACACATTTTCCAAAAATAGTTTTAAACAACCTGAAATATCATGAAATATCTGAATGATCAGAGCACCCTTGGGTTCGTTGAAACACAGCACGAGGTTGAGGCTAGAATTTTCTCCTGGTAAAATGTGAAAAGTCAGATGCGGCAGATCTGGGTGGCATTAGTATTACTGAGGAGTGCTGTAAAAAATGAAATTATGTGACCTGCCCTAGAGAAATTAATCCCTTCAAGCTACATTCACACGGCAGCTGGAAGTGTCCCAATTCTGATCGTTTTTCTCCTCACATGTGACACACATATCTGATTTTTTTTTCCTCTTAAAGTTATGATTGGAAAAAAGCTTCTTTTTTTCCAATTCTGATCTGAATGGGTATGTGGTACAAACTGGAGCCGGAGGCACGTGACTGATATGGAAGTGAGTACGGGTTGATTAATGTCACCTGTGACAAAATCATTGTTGTTATTTTGGTGCCAGGTCTTAGTCAGCATCAAGTGATAAACATGACAGTTGAAGGTCAAAGCCAACGTGGAGGCTCTTAAAACAGAAGGTAAAAAGTGAGGTTTCTCTGATTTCACTTATAAATTCTGTTTGCTGAGATTTTGAGGATGACTTCTACATTAAGAATACATCAAGATTTAACAGATAGGAAGCTATGTTTGCACTGATAAACACGTCTCAGGCTCAAATCTACTTTAGCCCTGCATGACAAAACACAGAACCCTCATTTTTTTTAATGAAGCCAGTCTGTCCACATAGAGGTCTCCAGTAAAACACCACAACCCTCCACAAACACCTCAACTTTTGTCTGACTGCAATGTGATGTCATCTCGCGAGGTGCTGCAGTGGCCAATCAAACTTTGTGACATGGACACAATATTTGCTGTTGTAGTGTTGTAAAATCATAAACTGAGGTGCAGTGTTTAAGCACCTGATAAGCTTTCAAACTTATGGATCTATTAATCAAAAACCGGACTTCCTAGATCATGAGTCACTGTAGTGGTACCTCAAACAACACATCAACGCCAAAGCTGCCCCTCGCACAGGACTGTTGTGAACACATGCTCATACTTTACGCAACATATTAGCCAAATTCAGATTTTCTGCTCTGAATGTTACTGACTGAAAGATGGAAGCAAGCTGTAGACCCAACATCAAGCTTTCACGCAGATTCTACATCCTGGTTTTCTACCAACCATGTCTCGTTAACTTCATATATTACTGAGTTGTTTTCCCACTAATGTTGCGTTGGTAATCGCTGCTGCAACCAAAGCACTTTGGTTAAGGTTGGTGAAAGAGCATGGTTTTGCTTAAGGGTTAATTAACATGTTGTGCTGCAAGTCGTTGCAGTCTTTTTTTTTTGCATTAAACCACGACCATTTCCGTAACCTTAACCAAGTGCTGTGAGTGCCTAAACATAACCATAAAAAGCTGTAGTGACTTCTACTTGAAGATCGGACATTTTAGTGGAGAAAAAAAGAACTATACGTTGCCAAAAACATGAATTAACAACATTTTCTTATTATGTTGAGAGACAACATAATTCAGCCAGCATTGTGTTCCTACCTAAAGGTATTTGCTGTTGCAATTTAGTTGTATATGAATATAATCTCAGACAGAGACAGACGTGTTTCTACAGTCTATGATCAACATGAATGGCGATTAGATTTACAGAAAGGAAACTAGTAGAAACATAGTTACAAAAATCATAGCATCATTCGTTGATCATTCATGTCTTTTCAACATGGCTTTCTAATATTTCACCCAGGTGAAGATTTGCAGTCATATTCAAGAACATCACACAGGATGTAGTTTCAACTATGAGTAAAAATGTAGTTTCACCTCTTAGAAAGGACTAATAGCAAGCTTAGACATTCAGTCTCATCCTGTAACAGTTTAAGCGAACAGGCTCAGTTCAGTTTGGCTCCGTTTGAATGTATCTCCACTTATCAGCATGCTCTCATTTAGTGGAACAACCCCAACAGTTGTAGGGGAAGGAGGAAACAAATCCACAGGGAATCAGGTAATTAGTCACTGGATGGAGGGAAAGAGAGACAGAGAGAGAGGTGGTGGGTTGGGTCGTTACACATAAATGCTGCCTTGCATCAGAGACAATTACCACAACAGTCCGCATCTGAGTCACACACATACACACACACAAACACGTACAGTACCTTCACCTCAACCACGACCCGACGCCCTAACAACCACAACCACAACTGCCTTCAACTGTCTGCCGATCTCTCTCTCTCTCTCTCTCTCTCACACACACACACACACCCACACACACTAGAGAGAGAGCACAGGATAAATCAAGAGAGAGATGGAGCAGCGGTATTAAGAGACAAATCAGAACAGAGTCTCTCTATTTACACAAACACACACACACACACACACACACACACACACACACACATACTACACTGCACTTAGACAATTTAAAAGCAGAAATCTCTCAGTCTTTTTTGCTCTTGATGTAGTCACAATAAGGAGTAAGGAGAAAAAAAAAAAGAATCAGCCAAAACTTTCCTTCTAGACATTTATTTTCTCTCTTTCTGCCTCTCTCTCTCAGCTGCTCTCAGACAGGATATTTTTTCAGTGTTTTTTTTTTTTTTTTTTGCTCCAAATCCTCTCTTGTACAACTGTAGATCAGTGGCCTTTCAGCCAGTCATAATAAAACACAGCTCATATAAGAATCGGGCTGATTTCACAAGACCCCCCTGGCAGTGCAGTGCAGACTCTCTTTCACACACACACACACACACACACGTACGTCAAATAGAGAATGACACACACACACACACACACACACTTGGCTCGCTGTACCTCATCGTCTATAACAGACGACAGGAAAAAAGAGTCAGTTTTCAGCTGAGCAGCCGTGCATTTTTGAAAATTAGACGAGGCATCTTGAAGTGTCTCCAAGGCCCATAAAAGTCAACTTACATTAAAGAAGACAGTAAAACAAAAATAAATGTTACACTGATTTCAAACAGTAGTGATATTGATTAGCAAGTTTAGTGTTGTAAATACTTTGCATTCCTTGTTGACTTTCTTCCCACAGCCGTTCTTTAATCTCCCACCCTCTCAGATCTCCACCCATCCCCCTATTTCCCCATCTTTTTCCATTTACTCATCTCTTTCCTTTTTCCCCTCTTTTCCCCCATTCCCTCTTTCCTGTTACCTCCCTCCCTCCCCCCCCCCCTCTCTGTCTGTTTTCTGTTGGCGAGTTGAGGAGAAAATCATATTTGCCCGCTCCCTCTGGCCTGCTGATATGGAAAATCATCTCGGAGGCCAGCCGCTAACGTAAACCTTATTTCTGTCCCTGCGTGTGTGTGTGTGTGTGTGTGTGTGTGTGTGTGTTTTTCTCTCCTCCCCTTCTTCTCTTCCTGCCCTCTGTTTCCGCCTTTGTTTTATCCTGATCTGCACATTCCCTTTCCATCTGTCACCGCTGCATCCTCTCGTAGTTTCCCGTAGCTCTGAGCAGAAACGCCAAATGACGAAAGCAAACATACTGAATTAGCCACAACTGACGAGATGCATCAGAGGAATAGTGTGAAAAGAAGACAAACATAACAAACATTACTCTAACTCAACAGTGGTTTTGACTTTCAGATCAACCACAGATATGCAACCACATCAAAAATTCAACTCTGACCCAAGTGACATCATGATTATGTACGCATATTACTGTTATGTGCATATGTTATTTACCATAAATAAAAGCTGCTGTCTGTGAAAACAGCTACATTCAGTCTCCATAGTGGTAATTAAAGTAGAAAACGTGTTTGTATGCTTCCCATTTTCCCCCAGTTGGCATCACGAGTTGGAAAAGTGTGTCAATACACAGGCAGCGAATCCTCAGATGTTGACAATCCAAGGTAATAAAAACCGGGATTATGAGTTTTCTATTCACGCTAATACAGTCAGCTGTACTTACAGTGAGCAAAATCTGCTTTAGTTTATTTATGATTGACTGTAATGTGATTTGCTGAGGGGAAAATCCACTCAAAAACACTTAAACACTGTAAAAAAAAAAAAAAAAGTATTGGAAGTGTGCCTCGCTTTTCTGGGCAGGTTTTTGCTGCTTGGCATATTTTTGGTATTCTCATGGATAACAGGGCCAAACATAAATTTTGGGATGTCGCTATAATTCCAGCGCAGCCACAGTGGAGTATGATAGCGGCGAATCTGAAGATTCAGCAGTATAAAGGTCAGGATTTGATGTCAGTGTTTCAGAATATAACAGTCAGAGACTCAGATAGTGTTTTACACTGATGTTTAACGGTCATTTGGGGAGGAGTCTATCTATAAAAAGCAAAAAAAAAAAAAAAAGGAAGAAAGAAAACTAAATTCTCTACAGAAAGTAGTTAAAAAAAAGAGCTGTCACACTATTGCTCCTACAAGAGGTTGATTGAAATAACACCTATGGTAGTGTGGGAATAGAGTGGAATTTTTTATTTAACCCTAATAGATAAAAGTTGCCAAAAAAAAAAAAAAATTGGCTCAAATTGTGCAAGAAATGCCGCTTTTTTTGAGTGCTCTCACGTTTTCACACCTTTAAGGCACACTATGACAGTTTTAATTAAAGATGGATCAATCTGGTCTGCTCAGAAAGCTTGGCAATCATGTTTAGAAACAGTAACAGGGTAAATGCTTTCATGCAAAATCCAAAGAAAGTGTCGAACGATGAAAAGCACCCAATAACGTGCAAGGTTATTTTCTCATTTTTAAATTATAACAGATCTGGTCTTGCATTTGTTAAAGCCACTTATATACAGTATGCGCAGTATATTGCATGAGCCAAAGCAAAGAAAAAAAATCAGTGTGAAAAAAAAATAACCCTGCACCCTCTTTTGTGTGTTTGTCTCAGCAGCTGCTGAAGAGTGCTTGATGAGATCTACATTGAAACAAAACAGCGAAACAAAAGATAACAGGCCAGACCGTCCCAAGGTTTCTCACTATTCTAGAGAGAGAAAGGGATGGAAGAAGAGGAGGAGAGGAAGATGAGGAGGAGGAAGAAGCAAACAGGATAGGAGAAAAGGAAGACACCAAAGGGGAGGGCATTGGTGGTGATATAACGGATGTCACAAGGACAAATAAGCAAACAGATAAAGTAATGGAGTGATATTCTTTGCAGCTCTCTGAATGGACTGTTGCTGATCAATACACACACAAACACACACACACACACCTGGAAGGATGACGAGTTAAATCGATCTCCATCCGATTGAAGATCAATATCCTCTCATGTTCTATTGTCACATTTGCCAATTAACAAAAGCCTCTGTCCACACACTGATATACTGAACTCTTGTCTCTCACACACACACACACACATTCTCTCTTTTACCAACTCTGCCAATGGTGGCCACTACTGAAAGAGCCTGACAGTACAGTCTCAGCATGTGTGTGTGTGTGTGTGTGTGTGTGTCAGAGGTTCTGACTCTCGTTAGCTTGGCTGTTACGCTTATTGCCGTACACTTGGCAACCTCTCGTCAGTCTGACCCTTTCATAAGCCTCCAACCACCAAGGACCCTGGCACTGAGCCTTCAATCTGTGTGTGTGTGTGTGTGAGTGTGTGCGCAAGAGTGTGTGTGCGTGCAAGTGTGTGTGTGTGTGTGTGTGTGTGTGTGTGTGTATTTAGGGGCAGGAGTCAAGCCAGACCTTTCTGATCTGTTTTGACACCACGGAATTGCACAAGTGACAGGGCTACTCAAACAAGGCGGTCGTGGAAGACGCTTAGACACACACGCGCGCACACACACACACACACAGACACACACACACACACTCACACACAAAGGTCCATAAAAGCATTATGGCACTGGGGACACAAACACATTCAATGTGTGAGTAAGCGCCCGAGCGGTGCTTACAAAGAATACGTTCAGGGGAGAAAAGGAGTTCTTTTGCTCGACTAGATCCAGATAGCATTTTCCTTCTGCTCTATCTTATTATTCATCAACGATTCCTCTTGACTCATTCATGTTAGAGAGAGCAGGGTGTGCAAGCAAAGCATGGCATGTCGCCTGGGACAAGCGGCTGTACTGAATCACATTACGGCGGGAAGAAGAGAGAGGACAGAGAAAGAGAGAGAGAGAGAGAAAAAGAGTGGAGGGGAAAAATGAGATGAAAGAGCTACAAATGAGAGATGTCCCTGTGAGGCGCATAAATCAGCAGACTATGAACAGCACAGCTCAGGCTGCGGACCAGAGCCTTGCCGTCACACACACACACATATACACACATTCCCTCTCTACTACCATCTCTCTGCATGCACCAGACTACTGTAGTAACATCCCGATCTCGCTGCGCCTACACGTGTGCATTTACACCATCAAAAGCCACTGAGGATGCTAAAAGACACATCATCTGCTGACTGTGATTCCATAAAAATGACAGAAAATAAAAAGCAGAGGGAAAGCAGGAGGAATTAAATAAATAGGAGAAGAAAACGTGCAACATTGCACCTTGTGTCAAACCAGCCTGAAAAGCCAAAAGAAAAAAAAAAAAACTCCAGTGTTCAGAGTTTTCCAATGGCGAACGTGGCCCACGAGATCCACCAGCAAACTGTGAGTGAGAAGGAAAATGTTCCTGCTTTTGACCACAGACTTTTTGGACGCCACAGACCCACCCTCCCACCTACGGCAGGAGGAAAGGCCATATATGGTCACGGAGAGCAGGAACACATAACACATGAGAGATTCAGGAAGGAGGGAAGGGGGGCTGTCAGAGTAGATTTTTCCATGTTTTACCAAAGAAAACAGGGGAATTTGGGGAATAGGGGTCATACGAGACTGGCTCTGATGCTTGGGTCAGAATGAAACACACACACACACACACACATACACTAATTAAAAGCATAAGGTTGCTGATATTTCAGGAAAGCCTGCGGTGAGAGTCAATAATGCAATTCTGTCTACTTGGATGTGTGTGTGTGTGTGTGTGTGTGTGTATGTGCGCAACCCTCCTCCTCCCCCAGACAGCCTCCCACCCCCACATCCCCCCAGTAGTTTTGTAGCTCTGGTAAACAGCAAGGAAGCTTGTTCTGGGAGTTTTGGTTGTCCTCCAGTCCGACATGATGGTGCCACACCCTTGTGGTCCATTCACTCTGCAGCCACAGCAAACATACACACACACATACACTCTCACACATGCACTGACAATAATGATTTGAAGCTGTATGTGCCTGCCGCTGGATAAAATACACCTGGGGGTCAAGACACAAGGAAGAGCACAAAGTGAGTCGAACAGAGAACACGTCACCATGACCCTGAGAGCAGAGCGGAGACAGAGCTGAACAGCACAGGTACACACGTGTTTCTTCATGATTCACTGAAGTTCAAACACAAGACAAGTTTACCACTCATCATCATTAACGCACAATTCCTATTAAACACATTCTTTACAGCTGCATTATGTGACTCATTAACTTATTTGTGACTCTGTTACCTATTAACGTGTATTCCTGATTGCAATTATAGTTCAAAAGCATGAAAGTAGACGTTAACAATATGTGAAGACCAGTGCTGGGGGTAGTCTGACTCACAGGATGTAGACTGTGGGTATAAACCAGCTGTTGGCCGACTATTTCAGTTGGAATTCTTCTCCTCTACTTCTATGTGTGTGTTAGCGTTTTCAAAATCCCCGTCGCTACATGAAACAACAACAAGCTCTGAGCTAGCAACCTACACGAGCTTCTGTGATATCAGTTTAATAACATTCTGCAAAAGTAAGTCATCTGTGGTTTTAATGAGTCTAACTTAACTAGTGAGCTCCTCCAGAGCTAAAGTACGGGCAGGCTTCACCTCTAGGGCACCGATTATCAAGTTATGTTTGTCTTTTTTATCAGTAAAAGTCACATCACATCGTCAACAAACGTCTTTTACTTTTCTTTGTGGAGTTTTCTTTTGCGGGGATTTAGTCGCCATCAAAACAAGTCCCCCTGACACTATTTCACTGCATCCCAGGCTTAGCGCCGCCCAAGACGATTGTAATTGGTTTAAGGAAATACAATCAAGCGAGAGCGTTTTTTTCCCCTATAGCAGAATTATAATGGGTTCAGTCAGACCTTTCTCCAGCATTGGCACAGAAAATGAGTTGTAGAGATAGGTCTGGCTATGCGAGACTATGTTGGGGGTACTCAGATTACTCTTTTGTTGAGTAATGTAACACGTTAGTTTTGCGATTCAAATAATCATCTATTTAGTTACGTTTTCAAATACACAGTCTAGTGTTAAAATATCGTAGCAGGCTGGGGATTCTCGGTGGCAAGAACTCAAGCAGAGAGATGATCTCACGAGAAACAGCGCGATTTTATTGGTAGCAACAGGTATACCGTCAACACTGCAACGCCCTCTCACTACCATACTGGAGGGAAAGTACTAACGGTGCACATACAACCTGGATACTACCATACAAACTAAGATGAACAACAATCCAAAAAGTACCATAGTTACAGCAAATTAAACTACTTTGACGGTCAAAACTTTTCTTTTCTTCAAAATTAATCAAACACTGTTCAAAAGCACACAAAAAAAAAGTTTGAGAGAAAAAATGTAATGTAAGTTTATAAATGAATTAAGAGTTACTTTAATTGTCTGCAGTGTTTTGGCAGATTTTGAATATGCTTTGCTTTCAAGAGTCATGATCTATTTAGACGTTTTCTAGAAAGAAATGTGATTTTTTTTTTTTTAAGCCGTGCAATAATTCAAGTATTATAATCTCAATTTTCCTTTCATCTTGGACGTTGCAAAAACCACTTCAGGCTATTTTTTACTATGAAGGTTTGAGATTGCGGCCCCAGATTTGCAGCGGCGGTGCAGCTAAAGTTAGCTCAAACTCCAGTGGAAACAAACACACCTACGCTGCAGGCGCGAAGCAGCACGGCGGCGCTTGTGAAGAAGACGACATCCTTTAACCAGCAGACCCAGATTCGAGCGTATCCATGTCAGCAAGCATTTGCCCTGCTGAAGTGTCCTTGAGCAAGACACTAAATCCCTACTGGCTCTTGCACCGCTGTAACTGACCCTGCAGTCTGACCTGCCAGCAGCCCAGAGAAGGTAAATTTCCCTAAGGGGATCAAATATCACATTATTATTACAGTATGCTTCTTATAAGCCATCTACAGTGCTCCCTTCAATCCCACACCAAGGAGAGTCATATCTCAGTATCATTGGAGCAGGATGTGTGTGTATGCGTCTACATACGAGTGTATGTGTGTGTGTGTTAAACCACGCCGCTCTGTATCACCCTCCATCATCGTGAGTTGAGGGGTTGTGGTTCCTAGAGAAGCACTTTACTTAAATTAGACCCTCAACGGCTCGACATGCAGGTGTCAGCGTGTGTATATATGTGTGTGTGTGTGTGTGCCTGAATGTGTACTGTGTGTGTGGATGTGTGTGTGTGTGTGGGCGTCAGACAGTCAGTGTGTGCCAGTGTGTGTGTGTGTGTGTGTGTGTGAGGGGGGAAGAGACGAAACAAGAGAGAAGAGCGGGATCAGCAGACAGCGAACACGAGAGAGAGGCAACGAGGGAGCGAACGGAGGAAGAGAGAGGGAAGGAGCGAAAGAGCGATGGAGGGAGGGAGGGAGGGATAGGGAGAGTGAGTGAGCGAGCGAGCGAGCGAGCGAGAGAGAGAGGATGGGAGCCAGTGATGAGGAAAGAGAGAGTGAGATATATATCGAGAGAGAAAGAAAGCAGGTGAGAATAACCTAGTCTGACCTTATTTCACTATGGCTTTCCCTTTCTTTATATTCCTTCATTGCAGTAATATTTACACAGGAATAAAAGATTATTGGAGAGATCCACAGAGATGAAATAAAGAGGAAGGAAGGTGATTAGAAAAAAGAAAATAAGCAAAAGAAGGGATGGAGAGCAATAGGGTGAAGGATTGGGGGAAAAATCTTAAATTATTTTCATTGTCAATTAGACAGTCAATTATTTTCCTCTATTAATTGATTCATCATTTAGTCTATGAAATGGTAAAAACTGTTCAAAAATACCCATCTTCAAATGTCTTGCTCAGGAAATCCTCATATTTAAGAAGCTGGAACCAGTGAATGCCATTTTTGCTTTAAAAATGACTCAAAGAATTAATTGATCATCATACACATAACATATTGATTAATTGAGCATTTGTTTCAGCTCCACCTCCAATGAAGAGGGAGAAATAAAGGCCAGCACAAAAATCCAAACCAACTCAATTATACTCAACTAAACAGAAAAATCTGTGAACTATTGTTCAGAAATCATAAAGCAAGTTTGGCCCTTAATATGTTTTTACAATCACATTAAAGATACATAGAAATACAAAAAGTCAAGGAAAAAATTGATGACTGCACACAGCCTGGACAGTGAAACAGGTAGATGCAGTTAAAGACGAAACAATTAGTTGATTAATGGAGATGTCGATCGACAGAAAATTAATCCCAACCTGTTTTGATGACTGATTGTTAATGTAAGTCATTTTTCAAAGCAAAGATGCCAAACATTTCCTCGTTCTAGCATCTTAATTGTGATGAATTGCTGCTTTATTTTGTCTTAGCTGATCTTTAAATCTCTTTCAGGTTTTAGACTGTTGCTCATAAATAACAGGCTTTAGGGCATATTTCACTATTTTCCGTTTGTAGGACAAACAATTAACAATGAATCAAGAAACTGGTCTGCAAATTAATCGATAATGAAAAGAATCGTTTGTTGCAGCCTTTATTCAATATTATTGTTTATCGACTTTATGTGGAATTAATTAAGTTACCTTTTTACAATTTTTTGTTGTCCAAATGAATGATTCTAAAGGAACTGCAATTAAAAAAGTTTTTGTCTTACACATTTGAACAATTTGGTCTCAGGTGATGCACAACAGCGGAATATAATTAATTTCTTTTTGCATATTTTACACATTTTTCTTATTTTTTCCATATTGTGATATATATTAATATCAGAAAGTCTTATTAATACCACGATAATGAACCCTGGCTACCAAGAGAAGGCAGACTGTTTTCACTCTACTCTGCAGCCGTTTAGCTTCACTTCCTCACTGAATTCACCAATTATACAGACTTAAGAGAATAATTCTTACACAAAGCCAGCATCATATGTCCAGAAATTCCCCCCTCAGAAAAATTAAGGTAAACTTCTCTACATTTTGGGGCAGATTAGCAAAACAGCTCTTTTGACTGCGAAATATCTATCTGGATGCCACAACCGAGACCGTTTTCTGTCATGCTTATAGGATTGTTTAAGATATTTGTCTTCTTGTGATTATTTATTTATCTAAATGTATTTTTGTTCAGTAATATGTAATTTAGCTTTGGCAGTAATGTCATGAATGCACAAAGCTTATTTGATTTGAAAAAAGACAAACCTGAAACAAATGGAAGAGACGATAAAACACAGACAACACTGAGAGGTTCTGATGAAGCATAACATGCGAACATAGCGTACACTCATACACACGAGGAACCGAGGAACACACACACACACACACACACACACACACACTTATAGGCAGGAGTGAGAGCACACATGCAAAAGCAGAGATAAGTGCGCACTCACACACAAAAGAAGTCCCCGATATTATGCATGCACACATGCTTCCAAACATTACAAAAACACACATCAAAACAACCGGAAAAGACAGTAGGCGGTTATTAAAGAGACAAGAGAGAAAAATAGAGAGAAGGAGAAGAGACACTTTACCAGCAATCAAAGACGAAGAGGAGAAGAGACGGAGAGAGAGAGAGAAGAAGAGAGAGAAGTAGAGGTAGAGAGAGAGAGAGAGACATGCAAAAAAAAAAGGGAGAGTTTGCTTCTAATCAGCCTGGATCCAAAATTTAGACAGGCACACATAGAGGCACAAGCAGTCCCAGTAGGATTAGGACCTCGGCACTGTGTGTGTGTGTGTGTGTGTGTGTGTGTGTGTGTGTGTGTGTGTGTGTGTGTGTGTGTGTGTGCACGTCCCACGAGACTGATTAGCCATGAATGACTGATGACGGATCTTTGTTGTTTTTGGGTTTTTTTTTTTTTTTTTTTGCTAGCTCTCTTTCTCGCACTCTCTTTTCTTGTTTTCTTTCTCACTACTCTCAGCTCGGGCAAGAGCATGGGAGGGGATTCACACACACACACACGCACATGCACACACACACACACACACACACACACACGGCTGCACACGGCTCCATGTATATTCAACGAAGACTCCTGAATATACTTAATGCTTTCATGTGTGTCACTGTGTAACGATCCATGCTGTTCCACACAGCTGCTTATCTCTTTTTCTTACTCGCTTCCTCCCTCACGCGCGCACACACACACACACACATACACACACACATAGATATGAAATCTATTTCCTATTTAAGAGCACATTAGCTGTCTTTCACACAAAACACTCAATCTGCTCAATCTGTACCACAGCAGCAGTGTGACTCAGAAAAAAACGTGAAGGGGTCTGGCATTCAGGAGGCAGTCTGACCACTCTGCCTTCTTTAACCTCACCTCCAGATGAACCTACAGCCCCCTCCATCCATCTGAGCCCCCCTGACAGCAAAACAAACTGGACATAGACCCGCCTGAATGGAATCCATTACAATATGAATGAGCCAAACAGAGCTGAAAATGAATCGAATAGAGAACCAAAACACAACGGCCGAGAAAAAGGGCCCCGGCTGAGTCAAACAAGTCAGCTCGAGTGACGATGAGTCAGGCGTAAATGTGACCCTGAGACGTATAAAAGCCGGCCCCCATCTCAGGTGTCGTTCGCCGCGATAAGGGTTGCGCCGCCTTGCTTTGCGGTGTGCATTTTCAGGAGGGTGCAGACCTGTGGATCTGGCGAGACTGTGACATCATGTCTGTCCCCCCAGCACTAAGTGATGTCACCTCTCTGTCACGTAAACAGGGGATTGCCTTGACCCCTCTGAAGAAGTGGAAAGCCATAAAATAGCAGGGAACTATAGCGTCTGCAAACACACACACACACACACACACACACATATGTGCACACTTTCTTTTCACATATCATGAATACCAGCCACAGCAGCCACATATTCACATAAAACACCTTATAGGCCTACTGTATTTTTAAATGAACACACACACACACACTCATACACCCAGCTCCCCCTCCTCCTGTACATAGTAAGAAGCTGTTTTAGCCTTGTGTTTTGCAGGCTGTTTAAAATGTCATTTTTCTCTCATTTCTCTGACTTCACAGGCGCCGCGCTGAGCTCTCACTCCCTCTTGCCAAATCCTCAAATCGTTTCTGATTTAGTGAGTCTGGCCGTGGGCCGAGTAGCACCGGGACGGGCCCGTTAACAACCGACCGAGTGGCGAGGAGGGGAGGAGGCAGAGGAGAAGAGTGTATGGAGGGGAGGGGGGGGGGACAAATGAGGAAATGTGGAAAAGGAGAGGAAGCAGGCTGAAATTGAGACAGAAATAGGAGTGCTGAGAGAAGCTGGTCTGCTAACAACACCAGGAGGCGATGGGTGTGTGGGGAGTTAGACAGAGATGGGAGCTGGATGTAAGAGGTGGGGGGATCGATTGAAAAGAGCGGAGAGTGAAAGCAGGGGGTGGTGGGGGGAGGAGGGGGGAGAGCAGAGGGGGGAGAAACAGGGCTGTGAGGAGGAGGGAGAAGAAGAAGCAGGGCTGGAGGACCACTCGAAGAGCCGAGAGGAGTGAACGCAGAGTGGAAGGGGAAGTGAAAGAGGAAAGCAGAAGGAGAGGAGGAAGAGGGAGGGCGAGCATGTGGTTAAAGAGGAGCGAGAAGACGGGTGGAGGGGAGGTCTGGCCGGCGAGGGAAGAAGAAGAAGAAGAAGAAGAAGAAGAAGAAAAAAGGGGGAAGAGGAGAGAGAAAGAGCACATGGACACAGGAAGTCTGGCGCTTTCCATTCACATGCCAAGTCATCAGATGGTGGTGTGTGTTCACACCCCGGAGATGTCGCAACCAAATGCACCCCACTCCCTTCAAATCACTGCTACCGACAATAAGCAGCTGTTCACATGTTGGATGAGAGCTGGAGATGAGACAAAAGTCTTTCTGTTGCTGTAGCAAATGTGCTTCAGAACAAACACATGCTTCACTCAAAACTCCCAACATCAAAAAGAGGATTACTTCATGTACTCTTTTACTCATGCACATTTTTTTTTTGTCTTTTACGGGGCTGGAATTTTGGTCACAGGAACTCTAACGTCATTTTGATTCGATGCAGATATTTAAATGATGCATCATAGTTTGCTTGACATATCAAAGCAAACACAAGAGTCTGATTTGTAATGGAAATGCCTCTAATGACTTTACTGGACTGGTTTAACTTAATGACTTAATGCCTTTAATGTGTCAACAGTCAGACACGTTTAACTGATTTCTTTGGCTTTGCTGCATATTTTATCTTCTGTAAAGTGAGAATAAGGTTGCCGAAAACAAATTGTGTATATGTAAAATGTGATTTTTATAGAATTTGTATATAATTTGTACGACCTTTGATTGAAAATTAAACCAATATGTGTTTTTGCTTGAATTGGATCGAATTGAATTGACAGTTTGCACTCTCTTCTTCCTCACTGTGTCCAATCGCAGCTCGGCTGGCTGCAGCCTCCGCCAGCTGTCTCCTCCACACAGGGGGTCGTCTTGCACGCTGCACCCGGGATATGCCCCTTGTACCCCGGGTAGAGCACTGGTAAAGAGGAGCTGAGTCTGTCTGAGGCTCATCCACTGCTGACTCATCTCACACACACACACAGACATACACACATACACACATGCACAGGCAAGCGTCTCCTCTCACTCGCTTTCACTCTCGCACTCTTGAGAGGCAGCGGAGACGCCAGGATGAGGAGTCAGGGATGACGGCCAGTGGGTGCCGTCAGGCGGTGGTAATCTGACTGGATTACCAACCAGGTGGAAACATTCAGCCTCTCTACTCCCTCTGCTCCTCCTTCTCCCTCTCTTCCTCTGCTCCATCCATCTATCATTTGCCTTCTCATATTCTCCACTTTTTTCACCCTTCTTTCTTTCTTTCTTTCTTTCTTTCTCTAGGGCCGTCGTTCCCTCTTGCCTTTTAACATAATCACTACACACACACTCACACAAATGCATATCTCCACTAACTACAGACCTCTGTGTCTCTAACCCTACAACCAAACACACACACACACACACACACACACAGAAACTTCCAAACTCATGCACACACACACACACACATCATCTCTTTCACGTCATGCGAGTTGTTTGTGTGTGAAGGTGTGTGTGCACAGGAGGGTAAAGGGGCGTGTCTCATCTGTGCTGCTGCGATGATCAAAGCCAATGCTGAGAAACTTCCAAGAGAGGAGAGACATTACTGACAGCGTCATGATGAATGGACGTGGCGGCTGCATGTAACACACACACACACACACACACACACATTGAGGATTGTGCGCTTCACGAACAAGACTGAACATGGGGAAAAGAGTGAGGGAGAAAAGAAGAAAGGAGGTCAAGGAAGAGGAAAAAGAGAGAGAAAAGACAGAGTGAGGTGGCAGAGAGGTTATCTAGTCTAACCAAAACATTATGATTATGGTTTATTACTTTTTCAAAGCTCAAAATACAAGCAGCTTAAGGTGTGTGTGTGTGCGTGTGTGTGTGTGTGTACAGCTGCGCATGTGTGCAACATGATTTTTTTTTTTTCAGTCTGTATTACTAGGTCACACACACGCACACTCTCTCACACATACACAGCCATGTAAACAAAACCGTCTGCTGTCTGGGAAGTAACACACCTGTTCAATGACAAGCTCTGCCACGCCCTCCATAATACTGCACACCTGTGCTACTGCAGGCTAAACCTAACCTTAATCACACACATACACACACACGTGCATACACACACACTTGCACAACTACTGCCCAGGGGCTAACATCACAGAAAAGGGAAGAAAGAGAGAGAAACTGGAATAAAAGCAAAGCAGTGAAACAGGGAGGGGAATGAGAACAAGACAGACAGAGAGAGACAAAGGCTTTCCCACTGCTCCTATCAGTAATCTAAACGCCTGTGTAATATCATTGTGGGGTTTTATCAAATGGGGGCTGAGTCTTATGGCGTTGGTATGCGGCTGTCATTCCATCACCTTGTCAAGCGCGACCATATTCAAGCAGACACCATGCTGATCTAAATAAGAGGCTTCAGCAAATTGATGGATTGCAGGTTTTCTGGGATATGAAGAAACAGGGGGGAATGAGAGGAGGGTTTTTTTGAATCTCTGTAAGTGATACACCCGGGTCGGTCTTGTGAGAAGGTAAAAAATGTGTGTGTGTGTGTGTGTGTGTGTGTGTGTGTGTATGTGTGTGTGCGTGCATGTCTTTCCAAAGATCTGAAACAAACCCCCTCCTGCCCCGGTATGGCCAACCTCACATCATATCTACCCCCTGTGCCGAGGCCTAGGGCCAGGCATACAGCTTTCTGAATCTCTAAGGGGGGCAAGCACAAAGGTAACCCCCATCCTAACCTCCCAGCAAACACACACACATACACACACACACACACACACACCGTACCCCAACCCCCATCCCAAAACAACAATCCTCTATGCCCATCATGTCAGTCAAAACCCCATCAGGGACATGCATGGAGAGTCTGGATATCTGGAATCTCAATACAGTGTCATGCACCTTGAGACCCAGTGAGAGGCCCTCTTGAATATATTTCAATAGCATTATCACCCTGCATTACTACGCTTTTTTCCCCCCTTCAACATTACGGAATCATTTTTAAATTGGACCATAATACATGTCAGCGAGTAGCAATATCAGTCAAAGTGGGGAATAATCTGTTTAAATCGTTATGCGGGTTAGGTGTCTTCTTGTTAAAACAAGCGGATTTTACTTGCAGGTTTATAACTGACAAAGGAATATTTTTGGGTAAAATCATTTCAGTTAAATCAGGAGACATGCAGCGTAATACCTCACGAAATATATAAAATAGTTTATCAATTTAAAATAAATTACAGTGTATATGTTATTATATAACAAATTTAAGTATAATGTAAAGTATAACCATAATTAAGGAAATTATATAATATATTTTTTACTATATTACATACAAATTTCGAGGAATAACACAATGTATAATATATTTTTATATATATTACATTTACAACAACGCTTTTATTAGACATGTAGACTATTAAATTTGTACAATTTTATTTTACATTTCAAAAATTCCAAAATTGTAAAAAATAATAAATATAAATATTGCACTATTGGTCCTCCATACATTGGAAATTAATCATAGAGAATAAGAGTGTAGCAGATCTGTGCGTATGACAATGCAGTTATAGTAAAAAAAAAAAAAAAATGCAGGTTCACAGCTTTAACTATGTAAATGCTGTAAGGTTGTGAGACATTTAGTGGGAGTGAAAGAATATTTTGGAGGACAAACCAAGCTGATGAAAATATTTCTATTAGTGTTTTTAATCAGGCTCCTTCCATATGAAGCAGACAAGACCAGAACCAGAACCTCAAGCACACCAAATGTCAAACCTCTGGAGTTTAACCCGTATTTTCCTGCATTCTACGCTGAGCTCAAGGTGTTGGCCGGAAATATGGAGATCATTTATTGTGTTTGAAATCTTAAAGAGTTCAAATTTCGGAAGGGGACGTCTGCGTCGCTTTTGCTGTTGTGTATAACTAATGAATATGCAAATAAGTGTAGACAGAGGATATGTGGATCCTACACACAACAGACGACATCCTTCATATGCCCGAGTCTCAGCGACTATTTAAAGAACCCGCTGCATTTGCAAATGATAATTAATGAGATTTCTCATCGGGCACGTTCGCATTCATCCAGTTAGTCCAGTAGCTATTTAGCCACTGTATGATTTAAAGCAGAGCATTTCTTTCTTTCTCTATCTATACACACACACACGCATATGCACACACACACACACACACACACACACGCACACACTCACACACACACACACACGCACCACCCCACCCCCACCCCCTCGCACCCCCCCCCATCCCTATTGAGACAGGATACCAAAGCTACTTGTTAAATCTAATGCATGCACTGTCAACCCATTCGCACCCCGTCACGTCCCCGCTCAATATAGAAACCGGATTTTCTGGTATTACCCGCACCTCTATTAGCCAGAGCTCCCCTCCACTCCCCGCCACCGCGACCCCCAGTTTGTGACCAGTACAAACCAGCGTGTTCCCCCTAACCCACCAGCGCCAAACCACCATCCTCCTGGAGCCACCCATGAGGGACTAAACATTGCACAGAAACTGTAGAATACGAGCTCAGTTAATAGCTTTAATTTATTGTTTAATGGGAAATATAAGCAGTGGAATTACCCAATCCTAATTAATTAAATCAAATGGCAATGATTAGTACTTTACTAATTGATGAAACCATATAAATCTATGACAAGATTATGCCACTGGAAACGCCTAATAATCCCTGTGTGATAAAGGCAAATAATCCTAGAATAAATTCTTGAGAGGTTTTAAGTCTAAAACAAAAAAAAAGAGGTGTGCCGTAAATTTAAAGTTAATCTAATTTGCAAAAGACGCCAGAAGAGAAACATTCCTGGTCGAAGAGAAACATTTCCCACCATTTTACGCAAGGCTGAAATACTAAACTGACAAATTATGTTTATTTTTCATATATTATAGACAGCGAGAAGCTATGTCATAAACAGTTCATAAAGCAAAACATAAAACTTTTTAAGGTGCCTGCGCCTTTTTGCTAAATTCTAAATGCCCACAAAGTCTGAGCAATTTCCTTCCTAGTAAATTTCACTTCGTCTCAAAGATCTTAAAGGTTTTCCAAGTTTGCAATATGGAGAACATATGCTTCACACAAAAGAGAGTCGCTGAATTATTTTAAAACCAACACTTGTCATTCACACACAAGAAAAGAAGTGCATTCAAAACCGACCTGAGTGCGGACCCATGGAGAGGTGGGATGGGTAGTATTTCCCAGGCTGGAAGTGAGCGGGGTGCTGCACGGAGCCGTGGCCGCCTGGCGCCATCCGAGACGCGGCGCTGTGAACCAACGCGCTCCGCTCCGTCAGGAGGTGGTGCGGGGGAGCGAAATCTCGGCTTTCCATCCCGGCGAGAACCGATAAATCCCAAATCCAAAGTAAAATCCGGAGGCACCGAAGGTCTCAGGCACCCAGATGCAAATAATCCCTTTTATGAACTTCGGGATCCCCTCGCATTGAGCGGAGTTTTGGCTTTGCAGAGTAGAAACTGAGTCCCCGTCATGTCCTACAAAAGAGAGAGCAGGAGACACGTCAAAGCGCTGACAATAATGAGCCAACCAGGGATGTAGTGCTGAAGAAAAGGCTGAACTGAGAGACAGTAGCTGTTCATGTTTAGTCGAAGCAACAAAAAGCAATTCACATTTCTCAACAGCGTTTTAAAAGACCACATTTCCACATTACGCGTACTACTTGTTCTATACTTAACATTTCATGTAACGACGATTTATGCCAGCCCAGAAAGGTGAGTAAAGTCTGTTCTGCAGATAAAAAGGTGGGTGAACTGAGTTTATGTGGATTCACCCTGCTCTACATCCTTGGCCCCAACAGTAGTCCGTTTGCCCCCCCCACCCCACCCCCCACCCCTTCCACCCACCCCCCTCCTCGTCTTCATCCTGTGACCAAACACGATGCAAATAACGCACACGGGAGCTTTCTGTATCAGCGAAAAGAGTGGAAAGGAGAGGGGTTGATTTGGCTCAGGTACAAACAAATGATGCATATACAGTACAAGAGTTCACGGCGGTAAAAAAAGCCTCTCTCGATGAAGGAAGAGTTGTTCAGTCTTTAGACTCAACAAAGACTGGTCATAAACAAGCTGGACCTCGGGGGCTCCTGCACTATAATATGAAGAAAACCATTTGCACAGTGTTCCTGAGCAAGAATACATAAAAAGCACTTTTTATCCTAAATTATAGCGACTAAAATCTCTTCCCCCAACCTGCAGTCCTCATACTGTCCAAAACAGAAACACACACACACACACACACACACACATACACACACACGTTTCAGCTTTGATTAATGTGTTGTTTTTTTGTGTGAATTAAGTTTGATTTCTTTCCTCATTCAGTTGTCATTAAATCTGATGCACTATACATTTAACACGTGGCTGTGTCACTTTGAGATATTCTGAATTTCTTCTATTAAAAAGGGGCATAGAACATGGGATTGATAAAGTCCAGTGACACACGCGCGCGCGCGCGTACACACACACACAGACATACACACACACATGCCTTTGATCAATGACTGTAAAGCTTTTATAAATTAAATCTGACTTCACTGCTGGCTGTTTTTTTTAAATTTATTTATTTATTTACTAAACTTGTTTCACCTTTAATGTTCTGGGCTTTTTTATATTTTACATCATGGTGACCGAGATTCTGTTACTTATTAATGAAAATGGCAATGAAACAGCCATTTCTATCAACTCCTACGGAGTCAGCAGCAGTGGCCCTCGCCTTTTGACAATGGCAAACACCATGCACCTCTGCTACACATACAGCATATATACATAGGCTACACTGTAATCACAAACACAAATCAAATCACCTTTATGCTTCAGCGCGAAAGACCGGGGCAATAAACAGTGAAATAGACTAGGAAATCATCGACTTTATATGTATGCCTTATAGCCTAGGTCATTTACTTAAATAGGGCTCCCTGTGACGCTCAGATAGGGAGAGTTTGGTGCCTGCGTTCACCAAACACACCTCAGCAGTCCATCTATTAGGCCTTTCAATGCATGGCACGTCCATCTAGCACTCTGTAGCTGCTGATAGCACCTCCCAGGAATCAACGATAAAGGAACAAAGAAAATATCAAATGCTCTGGTGGACCAGGGGCTTATGAAGTGCAGAAGAATATAGGCTGCATGAGCTCGGATATTCAAGTCTCCTTTACGCACACACACACACACACACACACGTTCTCTCTCTCTCTCACACACACACACACTACTGCTAAAGGACTCCAACTTTCAGGAATTGTGTTTGAGAGGGGGGGAGAAAAGACGATCTCTAAAGTTCAGCAGCTCTGACAGGGCCTGCAAATGTGTGTTTGTGAGCATGTGTGTGTGTGTGTGTGAGTGTGTGTGTGCGTCAAAACACTCCCAGCATAAAATATCCAATGCATGCAAATGCTCCCCATGATAATATTTGGATTGATCTACAAGTAAATTAAAATTGTTTAATTTCATTTTTGTATGTGAGAATCACTTTTGGCCATAGTCGACAGTAAGAGGAGAATTGAGGGTAAAAAACAGAGAAACGCAGACTGCTGCCGGTGCACTGGGAAAGCAAAATGGACTCTCCTGTCCCCTAGGCTGTGGGAAACAATGGCCTTTCTCTACGGGACATCAATCATAAACCACTCTCGTCTGACGTTTGTCTATACATTTTTAAATTTTCAAGCCCTAAACACACGTCCTCGCTGTTTACATTCCACGTCAACAGAGAGCCACTCAGGCTACATTTAACAACCTGAATCTAAATCCCGTGTTATCGCCACGCCACGCAAACAAAACGATGTGACTAGATCGCGCGTAACAGTTTGGTTGAAGATGATCATTGGGATGTAACGTGTGCTTGTGTGTGTGTGTGTCTGTGCATCTACGTGGAAGGCATTCAGACTTCCTTCCACTTCAACCAGACTCCACCAAACCCCATACACACACACACCCCAACCACGCACACACACACACACACACACCCCAACCACGCACACACCTTCACAATTACTGCCCTGTGAAGGGTCAAACTATCTTCAGAGAAGAATCCCTTTACAAAAGTTACTAATACTGGTCAAAACGACATTACATGAACATAACACAGAAGTCAGCAAATCCGTAAAGAATTGTGTTTTTCAGATCTCATAGAACAGAGACTTCAAATGAAAAATACGCGTTTTATGCAATTCGGAAAAAATCGACTAAATAAAAAAATGTGTGCACCTTTGGACAAAAGATAAAGAGAATTTAAATTCATTCACGTTTCAAGTGGACACAGTCCAGAGGCCAACTCATTGCCTTCAATAATTTTACAATAAGGTAAAGTCATAAGGCATAACCGGGACACTACATCCGGATATTCAGACTCCGGCTAAACAGGAGAGACAAGCCCGGCCGAGCCGAAGACAGCCCGGCGTCTGCAAAGCCTTCATACCGAGGGGGGAAGCAGGGAGCACTGCAGTTTGCAATAAACCTCTCTGTCTCACTCCCTCTCAAACACACACACACACACACACTCACACACACACGCACAATAGAAAGCTAACAAAGAAATAATCTACAATTTATAATCTATAAAACTACAGGCGTGCAGAGGCGCGCTGAAAAGCGAGTGGTTTTGAATAGTCATCTGAATGAATTAGAAACACACAAGTAATTTGGCTGTGAAGAGAGGTCAAATCAAAAAAGTGACACACATATCGCCCACAGCTTAGCTCTCCACATTGGACAGGAGGGGAGACAGTGGAGAATAGGAAACAAATCCCTCAAAATACTGTAAAATCAGGGGATTTGTTGCTTTAATGCAAATATTATAATTACTGAAAAGGGTTGTCTTTACATCATTATTCTGTGCGCGCAGCACTCATGGTTATCAGCTTGCATTTTTATTATTTACTTCTCTAAAGGCATGACAGTTTAGCCTGTAACAGCTGGATTTTTGAAAAATAAAATGCATCATGATTTGAATAAAACGCCAAATTTAGATCATCCTCCCCTGCAAGCAGAAGCACTTCAACAAAAATCGGCATTCAGTGCAACACAATGACTAAAGATTATAAAAGCCAGCTATAAAATAATTTGCTACTTACTGGTAAGTTATATCCCTTGCATGGCGAGTAGGGTATAACGAAAGAAAAAGTATAAAAATATTCAAAGTGAAAATCCCCGAGTCGCAGAGATGAAACATGTGGGATTGATTACATCCTATGCTGCTGCAGACTGTGGTGTGCAGTCAGTTGAAGTATGGGAGAGACGCATCGTAGAAGTTCAGGCTTGTAGTGAATCGAGGCTCGTTCATGCAGCCGGAGACTCAGACACGCCGGGAGGAGGAGGAGGAGGAGGAGGAGAAGGAGGATGGAGGGGTGTGTGTGTGTGCGCGGGGAGGGGTGAACGCGCGCGCCTATTGGTTTGAGAACGACAATGTGAAAGCGTGCCCGTGAGGCGCCCCCCTCCACACCCCACCCCACCCTTTCCTAACCCCCCCCCCACCCCACCCCACACCATCCTCCACCCCTCCCGCCCCCCTTCCGACGGTAAACACACGCTCCTATTGGCTGCCGCTCCGAGCCAATGAGGAAGCCGCCGGAGCCGAGGAGAGAAACGGCGGGCGTTTGATTTGCAGCCCTCGGCGCACTGCGTGCACAAGCAAATGCGAGGAGACAGGCGGCACAGCTCGGCGCTGTTCAGTGTGCAGGGAGGAGAGGAGCTGGAGCCGTGCAGCGCTTGCCTGCACTTTCTGATCACTGGTTGAGAGCAAACAGCATCTAGCCTATTCTGTGTGATCCCACTGCAGTTCAGTTCAAATGCTGCTTGCGCTGTGAGTGAATCGTTATTTTGCTATGTGACAGCGATGATGTGATAGTTTTATTGATGCTCCTAGGGAAATCCGCTTTTTTTTTCACTCGCCCCACTGAATGTGTTTTGCTAAATTAATCCTTATTAGCAGAATCTGTGTCTGATTTATTGGACATGTACACTCTGTCTCTCCCATGCAAGATATTTACTCTCAGATGCACGCATGTGCACAACCACGTTAAGATAATAGAAGATTAGGACCTATAATTAATAGGCATAAAGTTAAGTTAAGGTTGATACAGAGAATATGTCCACTGGGATACTGGGAGTAAATCTAAAGTAGGATTTGATCATATTTAATTCTCTGCTTGGTCCATAAAACCAAAACCTTCCTCTCATAGTGCAGCTTTGAATGAACGTGAATTTCTTCTGTATCAACTCGCTTAATCTATCAATATGTCATATTCACAGTAAAGGAAAATGTCATTTAACAACATTAAAAACGACACTTAAACGGAGAAAGGTTTATTTTTATGTGAATTTTGGGAGGAATGTTTAGAGAGATTGAACATAAATTTAAACAACATGCTATAGAATATTCAATATTTGCTATTTTATGACTTGCATGTCTGTTTACCTGTCTCTGTCTCTCTCATACACACACACACACACACACACACAAATACACACACACACACACACAACACACACACACACACACACAACACACACGCGGGCAAATTGAATCACTGCGTAATTTGAAAGCATTACTGTCCTCGGGGTTAGCCTCGCGCACGGTTCACTAATTTAGCCAATTAAAAGTGGAAGGATATGGGCTTGTGTGTTTCCATGTCGAAATATATGAGCTGCTATAGGCTAATATTCCCGTCCAGGTTTGTTTATACGTGGAGGCAAAGGGTTAAAACTCGGGGCTCCGGCCCCTGCGAGGCTTCTGATTGGCTGGCACGTTGCCACAGTGCTGTCCATCACCGAGTGTAAACAAGGCTCTGATTGGCTGCTGGCCAGTCCGCACTGGGCTGCCTGAAAAAAGCAATTACTGCCCCTGCGGTTTCAAGGCGGCCCCGCGCTGAACGATGAAAGGAGATAAGGAGGGGAGTTTCAAGGCGCCCCCCACGGCGAACCCCGTTGGCCCCAGAGCAAAAGGAGAGTCAAGAGTGACTAAATCAAAGGGAATACGGTAAAAGGGGGGGAAATTACACGTTGTATTAAATGTAGAGGCTAGATTCGCGGAATGGTGCAATAACAACTTTATGTTTAGAAAATGGAGGAGAGGACGGCAACAAGAACCGGAAAACAGCTATTGCGCTGCTGCCAGGGAGCTCCTTTTTTCACAAACACGAAGGGAGAAAAGTTTCTGCCGACGAGGAAGGCGGTGGAAAGAGAACGATAGGTCTGTCAAGAAGCAGAATATGAGATTTTCTTACCTAAATGAGATAGCACTGACAATATTGCGTTTACAGAACTGAGCTCTTGTTGTGCTGCTGCGCCTAAAATGTTGACCAGAACTTTTTTTTTTATAGCCAACTGCTCAATAATTAAGTGGACATTTCCGCTTTTACACAGCAGCTTAAACGGTAGGTCAATTAAGATAATAGATGAGGTTACTAATTCTTTCTCAGTTAGAAACCTACTTTTATTATTTTTTATTCACATACGGCGAAAGAAATGTCACCGAGAGTTTCTAGATAAATAAATATGTAGGCTATATTCTATATCATAGATATTCCCATATATTTTTAAGTGAGTATAAATCCTTTTTTTTTTTTTTTTTTTTTTTGCTATAAAGCCTTTTTTCAAACAAACAAATCAGCAACAATGCAGTCATGTGGCTGCATGACAGCAAAGCTGTGCAGCCTGCGTGCTTTTTAGCAGAACTTGTCCAGAGCTGACAACAGTGAACATGCACCTCATAAAGTATATGCAGACTGCTCCAACTGATGTCCCTTTACATTAAAACAGAGACCCCTTCCCTTATTTTGGTCTGGCCCCAAACAAAACACAGTGGAAAAAGGAGACTCAAACTGTTCTGCAGCCGAGGTAGTTTATAAATTGCCTTCATGGAGGAATACGAGACTTTCACCTTTACAGTGGAATTAATTGATACATACTAAGCTATATATAGTTCAAATCAAATAACGCCAAAGCGAAAGCAGATTAATCACATCTGTAATTAGATAATCGTTACCCTCTTTTCCCATTTACATAGCAGCCTGCATTCCAAAGCCCTCTCCAATGGGCTTCAGCCACCACGTGTCCACACACACACACACACACACACACACACACACACACACACACACACACACACACAATCATATACAAAAAGCCCAAATCTGACCATATTCTGCAGACTTCGGCAGTTGTTAACAGTCGATATTTTACGGCCAAAATGATCTCTACGGTCAGCGTGACACGCGTGAATTATCATTTATTTATGAGTCCATTAAGATCCTAAAAAATAAAGCTGTGTGGATCCGTAGAAGTTGTACGCTGCGTGCTTGACGTCCGTCAAAATTGTAGGTTATATACTTATTTGTGCAGCCACAAATTAGAAGAAATTTAAAGTAGTTATTTGGAAAAATAAACTATAGCCTATGTTACATGGATTCAGTCAGGCAGTTAGAATTCACCTTTATCCCATCAAACTTACAGATTTTAACAAATTCAGCATTAATTGGCTGAAAATATTTTTAAAAAATTGTTATGTTAGCCTATTTTGTGAAAATGTGTGTTTTGGATATTTTTGCATTAACTATTCTACTTAGTTAACGTCACTTTCCATAAACCATTCAGGACATTACAGGAACCAGCGCCAGGATATGTAGATATAATAGATACAATATCCTATTGTAGGATATACATATTTATAGTGAAATGGGACTTGGCCTCCCTGTTCTCTCCACCAACAGTGTTGTCCTCAGCACTAATGACAGAGGGACAATAAAGAATCCTGTTTCGTAGCTCAAAAAAAAGGAGGAGGAGGAGGGGGGGGGGGACCGGCACTGAAAGCAGAAATCTGCATTTAATTTATTTAGTGACAAGGAAAAGCCTTTTATAGCTTGATTTTTATTGGTTCTTTTTCACTTAAAAGGTGGGGGTTGGGTGTGTGTGCGCAGAGAGAGAGAGAGAGAGAGAGAGAGAGGGAGAGAGAGAGAGAGAGAGAGAGAGAAAGCATAACACACACGCACCCCAGCCTCCTCGGGTCCGTGTGCCAGCGCGAGCTACCCTATACGGTGGGGGGGCGCGCGGATAATTAATGCGGATTGACTGATTGCTCTTGAAACAGACCGGTCCTGCGCGCGGATTGTCCTCGAGCAATGAAGCGTTCCTGACTGACACTTTCCACCTTCCCTTTTTCGCTTCCTCCTTCCTTTCTCCCCCCCACCCTCCTCCCCCCCACCCCCCACTTTTCTTCCCTCACACTAGGCCGGTGCGCAGGGCTCTTCCTCCGCGGCGAGGAACCACACATCCCGGCCGCTCTTCTGCCGTCCGGCCCGGTCAGCCGGAGGCAGCCTCTCCCTGGTCTCTGTACGTTAAGTGCGTTACAGTTGAGTGAATCGAAACATTGACTAAATAAATAGACAAATCCTGAAGTTATTTTCGGATTTTGACGCTTTTGTGTCCAACTAAAGCCTACGCAGTACAGGCCTCTATTTTCGTGCAAGTTTGGTGCAGCTTTTTTGCTGCAACTTAACCACATGAAGAGTTATGTCTCCGTAAAAAAAAAAAAAAAAAGGTGAACAAACAGTGCATGGCTGAAGTGAGTTTAGAGTGCACTCCACTGCATCCCCAACATTAATTGAATAAACTTTTGAACGTCTAAATAGGACCACATTAAAAAGGCATAATTCATAGTCAACGGGAAACACATTGGCGAGGCTGCTTTTAAATGAGGTCCAAATGGAGAGCTGTCTCCACGGGAGGCCCTCCATACAGGGCAGCCATCCTATTCTCACCAGATATTTCTGATAGCCCTTTAATGATGAGAATTTCCAAACAGGGCCGTTCACCAGGGAGACGCCCCGGCTATCTAAAGGTGGTGCAACCCCATGAGACAATAGAGCCATATTAGAGTAGAAAAGCATGCGAAATGCAGCGCTGCCAAGCTCTGGCTATGAAAAACAAGACTGCTCTGTGCGCTCTGGGCGTGTAACAGCGTACATCGTTCAGAGACATTTTCTCTCTTTTTTTTTGGTATTTTTGTGGCCACTGTAACACACTGTAAATATCAGCCCCCAACAAACAACGCCTCCCCAATAACCGCTTAAAAGAAAAGAAAAAACAGAAGAAGACATGATGAAGTCAGAAGTTGACTGGACACAAAAACAACATGACCTTTTCTTCTCTGTGTGCGCAGGACAGATGCTGCTATTTCTGATCATCCTGACAGATAGGCTGGAGAGGAGCTCATGTCTCACACAGAACACACACACACACACACACACGCACACACACACACACACACAAATATATATATATAACAGTTGGCAATGAAAAATAAAACAAGTAAAAAAAAGGATCTCGATCCAAACGCTTTCAAAGACGTTGAAGGAACAAAACTGTTGTCTCATGTAGAAGACTTAAACGCGTCCTCTAAAGACATCTTTTAGATCAAGAGGATGATGGCGCAGTAGAAGATGATGATGGTGAAGATGGTGGTGACGGAGGGAATAGCTTGGGCACCAAATTAGCGCCTGTCACACAGCCATGTATCCGGCTGTAACCACTACCAGGCCCGTATGGATAAGATGAAAGCACCAGTATCTATTTATGGACCATCAAAAGACGCAGGTAGAGGCTTTAATTATCGTTACCATTTGAACATGAACCGCCATAGCGTGCCGTGTTGCGCATGTTTGCATTGTAAACTTATAAGGAGTTTATATTCAGACAGGGAGGAGAATTGAATTTTAACAGCCAGTGAGCTGAACAGTTAGTTAAATGCTGATATGATACACGCAGATAATGGGATTAAATACACCACGCGCCCAACGCAGAGCCCATTGCTACCTCATTTTGTGTATTTGTCTCCTAAATTTTCTGTAACATTTTCTCCTCTGGAAAAATGTGTGTACAATGCACACATGCACACACACACACACACACACACACACAGACAGACAGACACACACACACACGGGGTTTTCATTAAAATGAAAGTGAACGACTTTGTTTTTCTTGTTGTTTCGAGAAGTCACCAAGATCATAAAACATGTCTTGTTAAGTTTAGGTATCCAAAACTGTTAACTATTATTAAACTAACACTTTTAACAGTGTGTATCTCCAGTATGGGCCGTGGGGTCAATAGGTCACCTGACCTCCTGCAAGTCATCACTCACATTTTTTATGAAACGAAGCTGATTATTGCCACAAAAACTGATTTTGCAACAAAAGGGTTTCGCGTGATTCACAACTTTAACCCATAATGTGCTTCCGTGACGCAACAAGCATTTCATTTCTCTTAAAGAAAAAAAAACAAAAACAAAACAGTATTTCAGAAAACTTTCAACACTGTGAAAAACATTTATAATATTTAGTCATCTTGTCTTCTTGCACATTGTTGCTTAACCATGTTGGTCATATTTTGACCGCATGTTGAGGATGATCCAGAATCAGATGAATCAGATCATCTCCGCGTCTGGATCATCTCTTAGAACAACAACTCTGAATTCATGATTGACGCTGGACGTCAACGGCAGCAGCATTTTAGCCAGAAACCCCTGGAACTCAACACCATGCACTGTCAGACAAAGTTTAACTTTCAAAAGTTGAAGAAGAAATTATTACTAAAATCGTGGCTGAACCATAATGTGACCAGTGACCACAGCTGTTACTTGTAGCTTATGTTCTATGCATAATAAAGATATATTATAATTAATATAGCTGTTTTTATCAAATTTACTCATTATTATTAAATATTCCACATACTTGCACTAACTGCCCAGACTGACTGTATCTTTCTAAAAGATTTTTTGACCCAATGTTTCCCCTAAATTCAAATAAAATATCATTAATTATGTAATATTTAAATAATAATATATATAGATTTTTTTTTTTTTTTAAGAAAACACAAACCCACAATAATGAGATGACGTAAAGCAGCTGTGTGATGTAGATCTCTTCACACTGGACACTAAAGCACAACAGTATCTAGAAGTTTCTTTCTTTTGCAGCTAAAGTGCCAAATGTGTCAATTCAGATGCAAAAATTGGAAACTCTGTATGGGCGGGAACCTTATATTCGACTTGACTCCAGTCTTTTATGCACAATTGTTCATAAATTATACATGTGTAGCTGCGAGTCTGCGACAAAAAAAATAAACTATACTCGCCTTTAACTGTAAAAGCAAAGTAATGAAATTGAATTTTTGTAAAAGATTCCCTTCAACGGTTTCCAAGCTATTTCGAGGATCAGTCAGCTACTCCGCCTCCATCGTTATTACCATTAACAAATACAAATTCAGAAATCAGTGAAATATGACCTGAGAAAGACGTGTCATCTTGCATGGATATGGCTAACGGTGTTGCCAAAAGCGTCTCTCTCAGTATGTGTGTGTGTGTGTGTGTGTGTGTGCGTGTGTGTTTGTGCGTGCGTGCGTGCGTGTCGTGTGCGCCAATATATTGGCACAGTCATGCCCTCGAGAGGCCCCAGTTGATAAACCTTCTTGCATCAACTTGCATACTCGATGTTCAAGAAGGAGATCGAAGTTTGTCACTCATAACAGTCATAAAAACATGCATCCATCCATTCAGTTTCTATATTGTCAGGCGGTTAAAAATTATGGATAAAATGCAAAAAATACTTGCAGATTTTAAAGTTGGTAGCGTTCAATTCCGTTTCCGCACAGTTTGCGCCTTTCAGTCCTAAACAAAAAAGTAGCCCAAACCACAAAATCACGCCTATCTATAAACAAACTGATAAATAAATAACTTTTCAGGACCCTGGAGCCACGACTCAAAATACGTCTAGCATTAAAAAAAACAGCTTCAGGGCTGATTAGGCTAATCCCAAAATCTAGACTTTGTTGGTCAAAACTCCGTGAAAATACATCGACTAATTCTTCTAAATTCTTCTCTGAGTAAACCACACTGACAATCATTAAATACACACAACATAAAACACCTACCTATAAAACGACCGTCTCCTTATAGTTCAGTCTTGTATTTATGGATATAAACTGAAACAAAACATTGCTTTACCGTTGTACCAAAAAAAAAAAGCCTTTCTTCTTCCCAAAACTTGACAGTTCGGGGGGAAAAAAATCTATCCTTCTCCAAACCAACGCGCACTGAAATGTATGGACTTCCTTACACGTTAGCTCTCTGCTGAATTTATCCACCGAGGGGTTTTCCCGACTACAAGCGCCGGATCCTGTGGATGTGAGTCTCCGTGAGGCTGTATAATAGCAAATTTATGTCTGGATGACGCGTCCTCTCTCTCCCACAATGGAGCTGAAGCGCTGACATTAAACAGAAAATTGATGGAGAAACTCTTTCCTTCTCTCACTCCCTCTCTTTCCCATGCACCCTTTCTTCTTGTCTATAGGAGAGTAGAAGGGAGCTTTCTTGCATTTTTTTTTATCAGGGGAGGGGGCAAAGGGACATCATCAAGTATGCTTGTGAGTTACACACCAGGAATACACCCACTTCCATCCCTGCCAACAAAGATATAGCCTACAAGTAGGCTACACACACGCGCGCGCACACACACACACACACATACACACCTTCCTCTGACCAGTATTGTTTTGTTTGCAAATGTGATTAGTGCTGAGCCGGATCTATGCAAGGGAGGTGGAGGAGGAGAAGGAGGAAAAGGAGGAGGAGGAGAGGAAGGCCTATCACTCCTTCCACTTGCATCTTTTTTGATATCCAGCATGAGATGTGCGCCAAACTGCTCTCTCGCTTCCTTCTGCCTGCACAAGTTTGTTATCAAAGTGAAGTATGAGGTGCAAAAACACACCCGGGTTTGTAGTAGTCATTCCTCTTTATATGCACCGTGTGTTTAACCGTGATATGGAAGGTATAGGCCATACCAAACTACTCACTGTTTATTTGCGGAATAGGTCGTCTCTGGCATGAAAATGAGCAATCATCGTCTCTGGAAATCTAATTGATATTTGTTTATAGTGGCGGTTGCTTGCCAAATGATAGGCCTAATTACCGCCTGGAGGTCACAGTTTACCCACCTTTTAAAAATTCACCACTAGCTACATCAATGGCTGCTATATATAGCCGCTCTCCCGAGTTTCAGAGGCATTTTGTTCTTGCCTGCCCTCTGAGGATGACCGGCGCAGGCAAACACTGTCATGCACACACGGGTTCAATTGTAAGAGCGCTATAAACATTTAGCACAGGCGTTAAAGAGTCCACGGCATTTCTGCGCGTTCGCCCCGCAGCCTTTGATCAAGTCCAAACGGTCCAGACAAGTTTGTGCGTAAAAGTGAATTTATCTCCCGTTTCTCGCTCTACAGAAAGAGAGCTCAGTCTGCTCCGCTGTGTCGATCTGGGCTAAAAGAAACAAAGACATCATTGCAAACAATCGTGCAGTAAAAACACACAAACACAGTTTCCATTCGGGAAGCCGTTTTTTTTTTTACTGAAGAAACGGATACCTATGCGTAAAAACAAATGAGCCGCAGGTTGGAGATGAATGCGGAAGAAGCGGAGTCTACGAACAGCAGCTTGGAAATAATTGCAGAAACGCGGCAGTTGGAGTCTCCTTCCCTCCTTTCCCAAACAGGACCTCAGCCTCGGTTTTCTCCTCTTCTCCCCCCGCAGCCCCCAGTGGCTGCCCCCGCGGGTCACCGCTTCAGGAGCACCACGTCACCACGTTAACCCCTGCATCGCCGCGTCCGGAACAAAAGCGGGCCGATCAGCCCTGTGGGTTGTGCAGAAAGGAGGGAGGAGGAGGAGGAGGAGGAGGGGATCCCTACAATTGGGGTGCGGGGACCTCCAGGCGGTTCCAGGGGGTCTCCAGCAAAATGAAGAACAGGTTTCTTTCAATTTAATTCAATTGGATGGAAATTCACCCTGCTACAGCTCATATTAGAATCACTGCTATAATTAGTCTGCATTGGTTTACTCATTGTTGTTTTCTCTGTGCGTACACGCTGTTATAACGAATTTGGAAAAAAAACTACTTATCTACTTGCAAATTTCAAACGAATACCATTTAAAATCTCAGTGAAGTCAGGATCAACGTAGTGGAAAAGTCAGCAGCTAAGACTCACTTAAATACACCTTCTCCCTTTTTTTTTTTTTTTCCTATTTTCTTTACCTCAACTTTGTTAGATTAGCTTGTCAGACAAATCCACATCAACCTTTGCCAGATGTTTGTGTTTATTTATGATTCATCTTCCAGATTTGATTTTCCAGGAAAACAGCATGTGAATTACGGTTGTTTAGCAGCAACAAAAGATTTGAACCAAAACACAAATATATGACCAGCAGCGTGTAAGATCACCTCACAACAGCAAAAATGGTCTGCAGGTATCTCTACGTGCTTTATATATTTAGGGGGGGTCAGTGGACTGAATAGAGACATAAAAACATTGAGTGACATCAGACATTACCATCTAACAACAAGAAATATGCTTTACCAGCCCCAACAGGCAAATCCACTTAAACAAACTCGCCAAGTTCAAGCTAAGTAATTCTGTTATGACTTCCAAACCATCGCTGCCCTCATCACAGGGTTGAAAAATAGAAACTATTCTCAAGACCAAAAGCAACAATACATACATAAATCCTTCCAGTATGGTTTTGGCTTCCCCTTTGAAAGGATTTATGAGTAGGGGAAGTGGGAGGGTCATGGCAGACCCCACCCACTTAAGAACATGACCTTTATTTGTCTCTGAAATGGCCTACTGTTGCATTGTGGGTTATGCAGTTAGTCTATATAATCAAACCTTATTTTACATTTTCATTTAAAGTCACAATGAAATGAAAAATATATATTTTTAACTCATTGCAGTCATTTTGAATCTGATTTATCCTTTTTAAAATTAGTTTTCTTGTTTAAATTAACATCTATTTATATTTTAAATCAAGAAAAATCGAGAACGCGTCCTTATCTTCTTATCTACACAAGTTTTATGTTTCAGTGATCGCAATTGTCCGCTTTATGTCTCACGCAGCAGCTCGTTTTATCTGGAAAAATCTCTAAATTCTTCAGCGACATCATGGAAACTCTGTTGTTTATTTCCTGTCATAGTTGTGATGCCCCTGGTACTCGTCTTTCAACCAAAGTTTCAGCTGCTAGAGAAACACGCACACAAACTGACCTCAGAGCAAACAGTGAAATAGATCCACATCCACGTACTCACTCCATCCATCTATTTCAACTCTGATGAAGGACAATTCTGTTTGCATTCAGTCAAACTAACGCCTGCGGCCTCAAACGCGACCTTTCCCTCCTCATTAGAAAGATCCCAACCAAGGCCAGTTTACTGCTAAACCCCTGACCGGCCCAGACCCTCTCTGCTGCACACTCTGTCTGTGTTGGGTAAACACACCTTATTGAGATACTATCAGAGGTGTCAGGTGGTTTTTCAGTCCTGGATTCCTTCATATATGTAACACCTGTTGGAGCAAAGTTATGTCTTGTGCAATTAAAACATACTTGTTTCTCAAGCAGCACATATTCTTTGGTTTCGGGGTATGAAAGTCTTTAAATATTAAGTTGTTTACCAAAATGTCATATGCATTCACAGTGGGCTTTATCATTATGCAGTAAACACATTTACACAGGAAACATCTGTAATATTCATTACAAAACAGCGCAGCTGCAGAGGAGAAAATACTTGTCTATTAGAGCATTTGGTGTGTGTGTTTCAGACAAGCTTTTAAGCCGATCATGATGTTGCACACATATGGCAGTATTGATAAACGTGGACAAATGTTTGAGATTTACTCTGTAGATGTGATGCTTCTCATTTGCTGTGGTGTAATACAGTTGCCCATTCTTAACCCTGTTCAGAGACGGCTCGCCTGCACATGTGTGTGTGTGTGTGTGTGTGTGGACCTGTGATATTTGTGTGTGTGCGAGTGTGACACAGCTGCGATAGGTTAAGAATCAGACGTTAAACCTGTCTCTGGTTCCAATTTGAGGCCAGCTCCTCTTTGGCAAATGGAAAACACTTCAAGGTGCCACCAGACTTAAAGATGGTGCCGCTTTCTACAGTTTTACATGGTCATGTGATTTTTGGAGAACGGAGGTTGTTTGCCCTGGAGGCAAGTGCACTGCACACACACACACACACATACACACAGATAGGAGCACACTCACACACACACACACACACACACACACACACACACACCAATGCACTCCTTCAAGTTTATAGAGGCCCAGTGACCCCATAGGTGAGCGTAGCTGCATAACTGAGACAGCCACAAAAGGGTGAGCTAAGAGAGCAAAGCATCATGGGATATGACTTTTGCCAAAACACTAAATTCTTTCATCTTTCCTCCCATATTGTAATGCATATCAGTCATAAAAGAGCGTTACATCACTGGACACACAGTGCTGCCTTTATGTTGAATGTGCCATACTGTAGGTCTTCATCTCTCTATATGAGTTATGGCGTGTATGCATATTCTATGAAGCCGTATTAAAACACAGTGAACTGAAGTGACAAACAGAGACATCTCTTAAACGTCATGCCAGGGCATTCACCCCTCCATGCCATCGTCCATCCATCCTCTTCTAAGCTTTTTTTATTGCAGCTGCTAATGCAGCAGCCAGAACAGAAACAAAGCTAGCTTTGTGACCCCCCCCCCCTCCCCTCCTCGCTGTCTGCTGACGCGTTCGCTTGTTCTCCATGTCACCCCCTAGCCCTTGTTCCCCTTCCAATCTTTCACTAAAAACTTCTTTTCTTCCTTTTATAATTCCCCCACTCCACATCTGCAGCAGCATCACGCGGCCTGGCATGGCTGGCCTGGAAAGTCATGTGATCTCCGCAGTGGCAGTTGAAGAAAAGAGAAGTGTGTTTCGGAACCCGTTTTTGGCCCAGCTGTGAGGTCGGAGGTCAACTCAACGCTGATCCAATCAGTTCAACCCACAAAAGGGTCGAGTCACTTTTCCTCCAGCTCTGTCTTTTGCTGTCTCTAATGCCATCTTTCCTTTCCTCTTTGCTTTTTGGCCTCTGGTCTGAGCCAAATGTCTCTCTTCAAAGCCCGACTGCGATTAAAGATGCGCAGATGTGGTTAGTAAACCTAAACATCACCAGAATATCAGGCGCTGCACTACAACAAGGCCTAGAGCTGGACCTGATTCTGCTTATTCTGTACATTTACCCTGACAAATGCCAAAAAAGAGCAGAAGTGTCTTGTCCTTTAAGGTCAAGAAGGACAAGAGGAGTGCGAAATTGGCAAAGCATAAACCGTTTTAGCTGGAAGATACTCAACAAGACAAGACTTTGTCCCTTTCATGTAGATTTTACATTGAACAGATGCAAACGTCTTTCCAGCAAAACGATCTGTAGGACTTGTACTCAAGAACAATCACTGTTCATAGTTATAGTTTAAAAAAAACAACAAGAAAATAGTGTAATTGTAGAAATTAGAAGTCTAGACCACAATCAAAACCTCCTTAACAAAGAGTCTAAAACTCATTCAGTCCATCTTTTAAAAATAAGAAATAAAAAATTAATTAAGATTGTTGATTTTGTGTAAGAATGCAACAGCAGTAAAACCTCAAACATTTAAGTGACTGCCAGTATTATCAAGATCAGTACAGGTGCGTTGCAGTAAACTGATGCTGCTGCAGGTATGATGACAGGAAGTGCATTATAGTCCACTGGGAAAGCTCCTTCATCAGCTTCTTTCTTTTGCAACAACAATAGCTTGTGTATACACCCGCTGTTGATCATGGGACTGAGTGAATGCAGCGATACCGCGCGGGGGGTGGGGGTGAGGAATGAGTGAGTCGTGAAAAAGTTCAGAGGGTTTATTTGGCTGGTAAAAGGGAACCGAGAAACATTATTAAAAGATTATTCATGTGTGAATATTAAGACAGATAGACTGAGAGTTCATATAATCGTTATTACTGGGTGTTTTGGTTTGACTTTAACCAAAAGTGGTCAAAACTGAGTTCTAAGAAAAACCTTAAATTGCCCCTCGGTTAAGCCCAGAGCTAATGCATCTATTAGATACAGTGGAAATCCTTTTGAACATTTTTGGGATATACTCACAAATTTTTTTAAAAAAAGGTAGATGCAATAGAAACATATGCAGTAACACTAAACGTACTGTGACTTACGTTGCCTCCCAGCAGACACACACACACACACACACACACTCTCCCCTGCCCTCTTCTGCACAACTGACAACTCTTCACCACCTTCATCCAGCTGCATCCATAAAGACAGATATGTTTATGTGGCATGTTGTGGAGGACTTTACATGAAGCAGATGCATTAAAACATCCATCTTACTCAGATGAAATTATTCCACCTCTCCTGCCCCTCCTCCTCTCTCCCCTTTTTTTCCTCCCGTGCGGCCTGCTATCGTCATCTCCAGCAACAAGTGGCCTCTTCCCCAGATGAATTTTTACATCCGTGGTAATGCAGTCTGCTCCTGACATGAAGCGGATTGGGAGGGGAGGGGGAGAGGGGAGGGTGTTTCATTGAATGTGCTCAGGGGGTAACACAGGTGTGTATATATATATATAGAGGAAAGGGGGTTTATTGTTCACAAAAATATAACAAGTGCATATGAATAAACACACACTCCCTTCTAACCTACACAAACACTCTCTGTCTATGGCTTTCCATCTCTCTTGCCCCCCTTCTCCTCTTGATCAACCTGAGTGAGCGGGCTACTAAAATAAAATTTTAGTGCCGTGGTAATGTTGCAGAGCAGCATGGCGCCACAGCTAATGGGGGATCATATCTACATCCCCGTTCCTGCACCCAGCTCCATGTTAAACCCCAGCGTCTTATACGCTTGGCACGGGATACAGGACCGAAAGTTCAAATGTCCGCACATAAAATGAAAATAGAATTACAACAATGTGATATTTCTGCGTTATAAAAGGTTATAAAATAAGGTGGGGAAAACAGAACAGATTTTCTTTAAGAAAATGTTGGTCACAGTGGTTGTGTGTGGTTTATGAAATTCCCCAGCAGGGCTTGATTTAATTTAGGAAACACTCCTCATAGAGAAGAGCAAAGGAAATAAAATAAAAAAATAAAAACAGTAGTTTGGTAATTAATGGTAATTAATGTACAAATGCAGCAAGTTACATTTTTGTCTGTGCCGTGTATGGAACGTGATAATTAGGTGTTACTGCTCAGAAAAAACATGATGCATATTAGTGTAAATGTTCAGCAGACAAATCCAACATGTCTAAATGTTTTATCAAATCAGAGGCTGGTAGTGCCTGCCAGGGAAAGTGTGTGTGAGTGCATGTGTGTGTGTGTGTGTGTACATCATGTGAGCGGAGCATTATTAGGCCTTTCTGTGGAGTTATCCATTAATTCGGGGTTAAAGTCCATTTGCATCTAGACAAAGGGGACATGGGCCATCCATCTCCACACTGAGGGGAAGGGGGTATAAGGAGAGAGGGAGGGAGGGAGAGGGGGGAGGGGATGAGCGTGCATGTGTGAATGCATGTGTGTGTGTCTGTCTGTGTGTGTGTGTGTGTGTGTGTGTGTGTGTGTGTGTGTGTGTGTGTGTGAGGGAGGTGAACCGTCCTCTTGCAGATAAATCTGTTGCCCTCAGGGGTGCGTTTACATAGGTGAGGACTGACTGTTCTGCAAGCAGAGTGATTTATCTGAAAATACCACCAGTAACCACACACACACACACACACACACTCATCCACACATCTATAGCACTGCACTGAATCAATTCCTTCACTATGGATGAAGCAGCCTATATCACTTCCAGCATGTGTGTGTAGATTAACTCACAGCTGCACACTAATGCACACAAAAACATAGGAGCACATCACACACACACACACACACACACATACACCTACACACTGCTCAACAAATCCATACTGTATACTTTCAAAAAAAAAGGAAGAGAAAAAAGACCAAAATCTATATTTGAAAAAGGATAAAAGTTGATTTTCAGAGGATTTTTTTTTACTGCAGCTGCCTTCTCATCCTGCTTGTAGATCCTCCCTCACACACCCACAGAAAGGATTTCCTAGCAACGATTATAATGCGCGCGCACACGGTACACACTCACACACACACACACACACACACACACACACACAAACACAACGCGCTGGGGCTCCCTCCAGCTATCAGCGTGGGCTTCCCCCTCCTCCTCCTCCTCCTCCTCCTCCTCCTCCTCTTCTTCTCCCTCGCTGCCGCTCCGCCGTGGAGGACAGGAGAGGGAGAGAGAGAGAGAGAGAGAGAGAGAGAGAGAGAGAGAGAGAGAGAGAGAGAGAGAGAGAGAGAGATCCCCTCTTCACAACTCTCCCCTGGAAGCCCCAGCTGCTGGCTAGACTACGCGGTTACACGGGCTGCCTGCCTGCCTGCGCACCGGAATGGCGGTGTGTGGATGTGGTTCGGTTGCGCCAAGGCGACCACAACGCGAGGGAATGGACGACCACGGAGAGAAAAGGACGTAGAGAGCCAGTATGTGTCCGTACCGCGTCTCGTTTTGACGAAGAAAGTCGCTAAAGAAACGGGAAGCTGCTCCGTGTTTTCGAAGAGAGAGAGAGAGACACCGTGAGAGGGAAGGGGGGGATGGGGAAGCTTGGAGAGCCACGGATGCCCGAGAAGTGCGCTTTTTATTCGGTGCGTAATGACACTGCGCGTCTCTCAGATTGCTGTACCGACGTGCTGTTGACGAGAAGGGGAGGGGGTGGGGAGGGTGTGGGGGGGGGAGGGTGTAGGGAGGGGGTTTCAACGTGTGAGGCTACCGGCGAATACCGGGGACGGTTTCATATCCAGATACTACAACCGACAAGGGAGCAGAGGCTACAGCCCTATTGCGTGCAACACGGCGCACATTACACGCCCCCCATCTCCCCCCACCCCCGGCGTTTGCTGCAGGGCGCCATTTTCAAAAGCCTTCTTTGCATACGAGATTTATTTTGCTGCAGGAGGGCTGCAGCCGTCCTGCCGTCTCATGTTACACACATATCTGCCCGAGAAGAATGCGGACTGAAGAGGAGCAAAACAGGAAAAGTGGACGGAACCTCGAACATCTAACCTATTTTTTGAAATTTTTTTTAAAAACTTTTTTGTTGCAAAGGTGAGAGATGATAAGATTTATTTCTGGTAATTTATTAACAAGCACCTGCAGCTTAGCAGGGCAGTGATTTGGGCGTTGTTGTTATTGTTTGTTCTATAACGATTTCCATAGATTTAAAATTTTATTTGAGTAAACAAAACAAAAAAAAAATCGTAATAATTGTTAAAAAAAAAATATGCAAAAGCAGCAGCCTGTTACGATTATTAACAGACCCATAATTATGCAAGGTAATTAAATTAAAATACACTAAACATAAACCTAAAAGGAGCCTGCCAACATTGTAAAAAATGAATGTAAATTGATATAACAGCTTTTATTTCATTTTACATTAAGAAAGCCTTTCATCTGAACACAGCAGGTTACTAATTCTGTAACGAGCTTTTTACTATCTCAATTTATTTGAACAATATAACCCAATTTAAATATAATATGCCACTAATTCGTTTAATACATCAAGATTTTTTTTCACCATTTATTTAAAGTCAGTTTGAAATACTCAGTGGTGCGTTCAAGGCGTAAAAATCCAAACCAATAAAAACCTAAAAATCTGTCATTGGCGGGGTGGCTGAGCCAAATTCGCCATGTTGAGATCCTTTGTGTGTGTGTGTGTGTGTGTGTGTGTGTGTGTGTGTGTGTGTGTGTGTGTGTGTGCAGGCAGATATCCTATTACCATGATCTTTATTTTTACTCAAAATATAAATGTAGGCAATAAACTGATATGTAAGATTTTTTAAAATGTCTTTTCAATGTAAAAATATATTAAATCATCCGTATGTTTAGTTGGAAAAATAAAAGTGAATTCACACATAAAGCGTCAGCGAATTTGACACCAGTGTGTGAGCAGTTTTTTTTTTCTTTGTACAGATTTACTGAGTGATTTTACTGGATGTTTTTCATGCTGAAAGATTAATTTTAGGGAATTCTCCTCCTGTTTCTTGTTGTCTGATGCGATGTTGTATCTTCTTTTAAAGTCTACAGGCTTCAGAAATCTAAAATTACAGGCTGGCTGCAGGAGCAGGCCTACTTTACATAATTACATGCAGTGGACTAGTCTGCTCACTTTGAAGAACACGCTTTTAGTTTTACTAATCATCACAGCATGCACAACAGCGGCTCATTAAAATGCAAACATATTATCCTTATTATCTTATTCGCAGTTTCTGTAATTCACTCATAACATTTTTGACAAAAGGCAGAATTCTCTTTTCTTCTGTCTGTTCATTTATTTCACCGTCAACACAAGCGATTTGTTGGAGGTTTGTTGAATAATTTCTCATAATGGAAAACAGTTATAAACACGTGTCTGTGTTTAGGCGTGTTAGGCTGAAACTGAGTGAGTTTACACTGAACAACAAAATGTAACCTGTGTGTGTGTGTTTGTGTGTGTGTGTGTGTGTGTGTGTGTGTGCTGCAGTCAGTGAGGACTTTCTGTGTTGGTGAAGTTAATTCAAAGTGACTGCAGCAGGACGGGCAGCTTTTCTGTGGCAGCACGATGAGGCGATAATAGCAATAATAACAATAACAAGACACAGACTCTCAGGCACAAACACAGGCGGAGGAACAAATAACACGGAATATTAACGTAACGCAGGCTGAGAGCGCGAGCTTCAAAGATGATTTCTTTTTTTTTTTTTTTATTCATGTGTTTGATACTTAAAGCTACACTGACGTCACGGTGCTTTTAACATGTTACAACCACAACACAATAATAATAATAATAATAATAATAATAATAATAATAATAATAATAATAATAATATAAAAGTCTAAATAAAAATTATACGCTACGTTTTCCCCACAATCATTACAATAAAGAATATGTATCTTAATGAATGTGAATGGATGTTTTTATTTTAAAAAAGTAAATAATAAGTAAAGTAAATAAAATATAAAATACCCTAAATAAATAAATAAAATTAATAAATACAAAAATAATTTTAAAAATATTTACTAAAAAAAATTCCGTTTGAAAAATAAAAATAAAACAGCTCCAGAGATATTTAATATCCAGAGGCACTTCAAATAAGCAAATAAATAAATAAACAAAAAATAATTAATTAAATACACAATTAATCAAATAAAAAGCCCAATAAAATGATACATATTTTTTGATTGGTTGAATTTCCTTAAAATATTTACTTTACTTCCGTGTTCTTTTTCCAGTTATGCAGGGTTCTGGATGGTTTGTGTTCAAATAAACTTCAAATATTGGCCAAATTTCCACTTTATCAGAATAGAGTTTACAACTTATGGGCTGTATTTGTTGTCTTTTCATATTTGTGTAGTTTAAAATAAAAATATTGATAAAACAGTTTAGCCATGTTGAGGTTTATCTCAGATCTTTACTAAACGAATGAAAACGATCTGATTTTTTTGTTTTTGCCATCTTTTTGCCACCTTCCTCTCGTTTTCGTTGACGGTTATTCATTAAATGTGAAGCGTAGCCTCAAGATGTAATATTTTCAGTTGGTTGTCTATTTGCTTTTATAAAACGATCCTTGCGCGTGCGTGTGCGTCTGTCCTGCATGTGGTCGTAATTGTTTTGGTCCACCTGAATTATTGAAAAATTTGCAAGACAAACAAGTCGCGCGCGCGCATATGTGTGTGCGTGCGTGTGCGTGTGTGTAATCATGTAAACCAGAGACAAGGCTGCAGCTGATAATGAATGTAGCCTAAAGTGCAAATATAGGGAGGTTTAATGTTGAAACGCACTCAGATCAGTCAGTAGAGACAGTCGGTTTCTACTGAAAGACTCCACTGTCAGTAGAGTAGAAAGGGTCGAGGTGGGTCATAGCAGCGGAGCATGCTGGGATATGTCCGTGCTGGGCTGCGTGGCGCTCCAAAGTGTTTTTTGACAGATAGTCGAGGCCTCAAACAGCAAGTTTTCTCTTCTCGAATCGGACACTCAGGTTGTGGAGGAGTTGATTTAGCGGCTGCACGGTCTTTCTTGCAGCATCGAGAGGCGTCATGCAGGCCATCCATATTTCCATAATTGCATCGCAGACAATTAAGACGCAAATTAACAAAGTGGTGGGCCTATGAAGTGGAATATAACAGAGTCAGATGTGCAGCCCGCGTGCAATGTGTATGCAATCATTCAAACAGCGATCAGGCATTTATCATTACAGCCTCGAGACAATATAAAAAAGGCATTTTTGCTTTAGATAAATCAGACAGATATGGAGATAAACCTTGTTTCTTCACCCTGATTATTTACCTTTAACTCTAAAAAGCACGTGATTCAAGTCAGGCTGATTAAATGGCACAAGTTGATGCTTCTCCCAAAATATAATGTATTTATTTCCCTTTACAGCCCTTCAGGATGGAGGTTGTGATTGTTTACCAACTTTTTTTCATTGAGAATGAACCAGTAAATGCTTCAATTTTTTTTAAAAAATCTGCTATTTAGAGAACACAATATGCAAACACATAGCCTGTTGTTGTTTTCCTTTACATGAAAGATGCCCATTTTCAGTACCAGTTGATTGTTTGGTAAGACAGAGGCGGAGCTGACAGGAGGAGGGGTGGTGGTGGTGGTGGTGGTGGAGGAAGGGGTGGGGGTGGGGGGGGGGGGGTCCCCTCCCCCTCCAACTCCCCTCAGCCCCTGCTGCACTGGGATGGCCTGAGAGAGAATCCCCCACCCTATAGCGAGAAGGCACCCAGCTAAGAAATACAATACAAACTCAATTAAATGCAGTCTCCGCTGCGATTTACCGCAATGAATGATAAATTGGTCGCCGTTCTCACACTGTAGGATCTCTGAAATTGCAATAATAGGCAGAATCGTTATGTAAAATATGCATAGGCCCCACATTTACCAAATTTAGTCCAGGAGGGGCAACTGTCTGTCTTGCGTCTTTTGTTAGGAAATTCCTGCTCAAATAACCAGGTTTGTCTCTAAAGCGTGTGTTTAAGGTCAAACTGCTACATGGGCTAAATTGCCACATTGTTACCCCGAGAGAGGACGGCCTCTGCAAAATAAAAATGTATCTATGACTTTCACGTATTGCGAGAATGCTGAATAATTTTGTGGCTGTCTAGCGTGAAATTAGTACATGGCAAAAGATGGTTTAGCAGTAAACAGTGTAAACAATAATTACAAACAGAGAGAGAGAGAGAGAGAGAGAGAGAGGCCAGAGAGGGAGGGAGGAAGGGAGGGAGGGAGAAAGAGGGTCTTTACCTGCAGCCTCTGGAGCAGGGAGGAGGACAAAACCACCTCCAACTCATTTAAAACATTTTCTAAACCCATCAATCTATTCACAATCATTCACATTATGTATGTGCTTTAAACCAGAGAGTTATGTGCTGACTTTGCAAATAAGTCAGTGAGCGTTAAACCATCCAAACCTCTTATACACACCTTTATGTTTCAAGTATCAATGTTGCATGAGAATTTAAACTTCCTTAAGGAAAAGAAAGACAGGGAAATTAAGGCTGCAGCTAACAATTATTTTCATTATCGATTAATCTGTTGATTATTTTCTCAATTAGGTGTTTGGTCCTTAAAAATGGTGAAAAATCTCTATAACAGTTTCCCAAAGCCAAAGGTGAAATCCTTAAATGTCTTCTTTTGTCCTGACCAAAAGCCCACAACCCAAAGATATTCGATTTACTATATAGAAGACTAAATAAACCAATTAATTGACTCATTGTTGCAGCTCTAAAGAGAATTATAATTGTCTTGTAAAAAAAAAAAAAAGAAGAGATTTATTAGGTTTAATCTTAACTATGACATCTTTGGAGTAATTCGTAAATCTCCTCATAGTCAAATGTTTATAATTTAAACCTGGTAAGTGTGCTTGTTACTTAGTGGAAGGTACATCTAAACTAATTTTATACATGAGCGACTTTTTGTCATTTTATAGTAAAGCAAAAGACAAAAAAAAGACATTCATACAAATATTTTTGCACTTTGACAAAGATAAATTAAATGACTATATTCTGTGTAAATCTATTATACCCAGTTATGCCCATTTTGCACCTATGGATCCTTTAATCTATGGATTCACTTCAGTTTTACTCTATGTGCTGTTTTGATCGTGAGAAAAAAAGCTCATTAAAATTTCAGTATTCATTTACAGCCTAAATGTCACTCACACCCTGCAAAACCTCACATGAAAAAGACAAAAATAATAATTAATGGATCTATTCATTCTGGAAATATTAATAATTATAGGTCATCTGTGACTCAACACCGCTGCTTTTGTTAAGCTTATAAAACGATCTACATTCATTTAGGATTATAGATATTCAAGCAGAGTCACCTGGCGAGTGTGTAAATACACTGAGGGTCAAACCACTGAAACTCTTTTTATGACTCATATTCATAGCAAATATCACAGTAAGTGGTATGACACTGATGCCAGTTATATGAGCTTGTAAGGACCCTGAAGGAGACGTGAAACCCATAATGGCTTTTGAAAATGTGATTTATTTTTGGCCATGTTGACAGTTTTTCTAAAGTGTTCTTACAGCTTTATAGGCGATGGAAACGTACAGATTTTAAACGGAAGACGTATAGCTGGTAGGTTACCCCTCCCATCAGGCTCTATTCCCTTTGAGACATAGTTCAATTCTCTCCTTACTGAGGGCATAAAACAACAAGCCCACTATTCTTTTGTATCTGCACATTCCTTTCTTTTTTTTCTCTACACACTGAAATAGTCTCAAACAAGCTTTTCCCAATTACCTCGCCGTGCTGAAACGCACTAATTTAATAGAACAGAGAAATCAATGTTATGTTATGCTCCTTGGGCTTCTTTTTTCCTTTTTTTTTTCTCTTTTGTACATACACCAGCATGTTGACATGATGGGACCAAACGTGTCGGAACTGGGTGCAAAATATTATCTGCAAAGTGAGGAATGACGACCCACTAGCACTTTGCAGGAGTGTGTAGACTCAAAAGCATTAGGGACAATATCAGCTTTTTTTTTCTTTTCTTTTTTTTTTTTTTAACAAATCCTGAAAATCTCAAAGGAACAGATTCATAAACAAATCAAATACTACAATTTTGAAGAGACGTGTCTAATTAACGTGGAAGTCAGCTTGTAGTTCAGGACACTTGATATTTAGGTTTTGATGGGGATATCTGTACTCTGTGTATACGGCCAACAGCGAGAGCTGTGTATCATGGAAAAATATTGATTTTGCAGTGGCTTGAGAAAGACAGACACACACTCACTCACTCTTTCACTCCCTAACCCCCCACCCCCCCCTCTTCTTTATTCCATTAATCTCTCAGAGCAGTGTAAGATACTGGAGGGTTAGTGTAACATTGTGCAGCTCTAATATATTCCAGCCCTCACTTGCCTGTGGCATCCATATGTTTAATTCCACTACAAATGTTTTGACAGCAAATGAAACTCCTTTCTTTCTCCTTTTTTTCTCCAACATTAGGTTGGAGAAAAAGTAAGAAAACATTTTTTTTTTGCTTTCTCTCTCTCTCTGCATCCAGTGTGTGTGTGTGTGTGTGTGTTTCAAAAAGAAGCACAGTGATGCTTTATTTAATTGGCTGTGGACCACCTGGAGTTTCAACATTTCCCCTGGCTGATTTCAGGCTCCCTCAGGTCAACTATACATGTGATGTCGAGCTAAAGAAAAGACAGATGAAATGTGTCATTTGCAATGCTAAACTGATATAATGTTTCATGAATGACGTTGTTTATTTGTGTTTTATTAAAAAAAGCTTTGTGCTGTGTTATGTCAGGCTTAAAATTGTTAATAAAGAATTTTAAAAGGGAAATCTTTGAACTTTTTTGGCTTTTATTCGTGGAACATATAATCCTTTTGCTTCTGCCTCACCACACACACACACACACACGCACGCACGCACGCATGCATGCACATACACACACACACACGCACACACAAACATGAACATACAGTGTGTTTAAAAGCATCCACTCCCACAAGCACACAATAAACACAACCACATGACCTGCAGGTGTGTTTCCGACACTGGACACCATCAACAAGACACTATGCTCTCTGTGTTGGTCTCTCTCATACACACACAAGATCCTGACAGTGTGTGTGTGCGTGTGTGTGTGTGTGTGTGCATAGGGAGGGTAGATGTGTCGACCAGGAAGGAAGGAGGCTTATGAGGTCACCAGGAGAGAAAAAAGGAGGAGAGAGGATAGTGGACTGGAGAGGGTGAGAGAAAGCGAGGGAGTGTGTGTGTGTGTGTGTGTGTGTGTGAAGCAGGCCGGGGTGGCAGGGGGGTTTCTAACGTGTGCTTCCGGCGCAGGATAGCCCATTCATCATTCTCACATGGTGGGTTTACTTTGCCAGTGATAGAGAAAGCTATGAGGAGCAGCACTACGGGGAGAATTAATGTGTGTGTGTCTTGGAGGAGGGGCACGTCAATTGAGAATGGGACCGATGGCCAAACCAGATGTGAAGGTGTGTGCATTTGGCTCTGTGTGTGTGTGTGTGTGTGTGTGTGTATGTGTGTACGTGTGTGTGAGTGTTTATGTGGCAGGGTGTGTCACAGGGTCAGATTTGCTCCCCCCTTCCTTCCCCCTTAGCTGACATACATGTCATATGCCACCTCTTACTCTCTCTCTCTTCCTCCCCCATCCTCACCTACATAAAATTGACGAAAACACACACACATGGCTGAGCTTCTCTACATTCCTCTGTAGCGCACAAAATCACACATAGACGCTCAACACACACACATAAAACACAATGACACATAATTGGACGTTTGAAATTTTAGAGTCACACACACACATCACGGCTTCAGTTTAGGTTAAAGGTGTTCTTACTTGAGATGACATCACACCACAATGGTGTGTGTGTGTGTGCGTGTGTGTGTGTGTGGGTTCAGAGTAAGGTCAGGTGACATAACAGATGATCCCATCAAGGTCTCAAATAAACCGCTGCTGCCATAGCAACAACAAAATATGCAACAGGCAGTCCTGAGAGAGAGGAGAGGAGGTTGAGGTCAAAGGCTGGAGGAGGAGGACAGATGAAGAGTCACATCCTCGGTCCGTGTAAACTTCAAACTGCGGCGGTGACTTCACACCTCCTCTCTGCCTTTCTCCTCCAGTTTTTTTTTTTTTTTGTCTGTGAAGAAGAAGAATTCTGAATCAGCTCAACTGGAACACCCGGTGCTTTTCGGGGGGTGGAGTGGGGGGCGTCCGCTGACCTCTGACCAGCAGGATCAGCCGGGGCCTCCTGTTATGGGAGCCGACAGGAAGGATCTCAAAAGGGTGAGCCACAGCCTCCCCTACTGGCCGCATACCAAACCGCACTCTGATGACTGAGGTCTGATCCTGAATCAACATCTGAATCTGATTAACTAAACCAATTAAAGGATCCATATGATTAAAAGTCAGTCGAGGAGGTGAGACTTGATGGAGAGCGTCTATTTTTTTTCTTTTTTCTTTTTTAATTCTCGAAGGGGGAAACGGTGAAGGGTGAGAGAGGGGACACGGAGGTGAGGTCGCCGCGGTAACTGGGAATTGGGAACACCTGTGGGATTCTGGGATTCGTCATATCATAGACATGCATGAATAATACACTGATACGAGCTCAGGCTCTCTCTCTCTTGTTCTGTCTTCCTCTCTCCTACAAACACACACTTTCCTCTGACCTTGTTTGGGGTCACACAGAGGGGGACTGAAATGAGTTTCAAATGTTCACATTATTTATTATTGGGTATCATCTCACTGTACAAATCCCTTACAGATGTTAGACTCTGGTGCATGCATGGATGTGTGTTCGTGCGCATGTGTTCGAAATGCTGCACACACACACACACACACACACACACAGCACTTTTAAAAGGACGTTGGTATGTTAGTGATTGGTGAGGTAGAGGAGTCAGTGCATGTTCAGTGATGGTGCATCTTTGTGTGTGTGTGTGTCAGTAGTGGGGGGGGGGGCGAGGCTCTGACTGACTGGAGAAGAAATGAGGGATGATGTTTATATGGCAGCCTATTTGTTTTTGAATGCAAGAGGCTCAGAGGCCTCCCAACTAAAGGCATCAAGCGCAGGGCAAGAGGGGCGTCCGTCACTGCGCTGTCAGCAGACACAGGGAACAACGAGATGGAGGCAGAGGGAACGACACACAACTTGCTCCATCTTGTGAACAGCCCTTGTGAAAGCTTCTCGTTTTTTTGCAAAGAGAAAACAAGCGTGGTGCAAGAGCAGGGCGCAGCATACAGAAGTGAATGATCAGTCACACAGTGGGGGCAGTTTCACATGGTAAAGAGTCGGAGCAGTGAGGAATCACTCAGTGGGGGATGTGATCCAGGACCACAAAAACTTGAAGAAACTGTAATATTACGCAAGTAAGCACAATAAAAGGAAACGGTTTGACTCGCATTCTCCACGTCAATAGATTCGGCTCTGGATTCCACTTTGTCCTTGATTGGTGAATTAAGATATTTGAGTCAGGATTTCAATTGTATGAGCAATTTAAACGTATTGCAAACGAAATTAGGAATTACAGAAAGTTATATAACATCCAGGGTTGTAGCTGTTGTAACACTGAGGACACTCAAGTCATGTCCTCTTTTCGCTGAGAATTTGAGAGTTTTAGAGACCTGAAGGAAGTTTATATACTTCATTTGAAACATATACATGTCTGGTATTTTTTAGGATAATTTCAATATTTTTAGACTTAATATGTTTATTAATATTTAACTAGTTTTAGGCCACCATTAAACAAATAAAAACAGAATTTTGTATTAACCCAACACAGTTGTATTCCTGGACATGTGGAGAAGGCTTTGAATATATAGAATTCACAGAAAAACAATTACTCTAAATGAATAGAAAATATATATAAAAAATAAAATAATTTGGTAAATTTACAGACTTTCTTTTTGGTGTCTGGGCAAATTTTTCTGACAGGGGAATTTGGACCCATGAACTCAGTATTTCTAAAAATACTGTTGTGCTTCTCCAAATGTTCCTTTTACAGGAAATGCAAAGGCTTAATAGAATAAAAGGAAATTATCTCACTGACAAAAAACCCCTAAAAATCCACTGGATTATCTCAGAAAGCCATTGTCACAAAAATGAAAACAAGGCTGTTTTTCTTCAGTTCATGACATTAATTCAGTTGACATTTTGGTTCATGCAGTTGACATTTTGGATATCCTATATGTGAATGTGAATTCAAAAATAAACACTAATTATTATTAAAATTTGGTTAATGAAATTTGTGAATTTTGTAAAAATCCCTCATTAAATACCTGCAGCTGCTTTTGGTAGCTTTTATGATTTTAGTTGGACAGAAAATGCAACATAGTTTTACATAAACGCACAAGGTCACATTTGTGAAAACTAGGGGTGAAAGTCAGATTTACAAAACAGCACAAGAGATTCCACGATTCTCCAGATGAGCTGCAGTTTGTCTGAGGTCTGCTGGCTCTGAAACTCTCTGTTAAAGGTCAGCAGTGAAGTCAGAGGAGAGGAGGTGCGCTGTTGAGGACTGGTTGGTCGCCGGCCTCGCCCTCAGGACACAGGGGTCAGCTCCATCACAGCCTGGATTGGACTGCTGACCTTTCTGATGTCAGAGCAGGGGTCTGTGTGTGTGTGTGTGTGTGTGAGTGTGTTTGAGTGTGGCCTGAGGGAGGATTAAAGGCAGGTCATATATAAATGTGCCCACATGTTGAGGAGAGGATACATATTGCCTCCCCCATTGGGATTTTTTGTTTTGTGGGTGGTTGGGAGTTTAGATATCAGCAAATAAATAACACACACGCATACAGAGGAGGAAGAGGGGGGAGGGTGGGGGGGCTTTGGTACTTTGTAAAACACCTCGGGTTTCTGTTTTTGGCCCACAGACTAGAGAGTCCTTGGCACAAGCTAAATGGACGAAAGTAAATAAAAGTGGCCATTATGTGTGGGCTCCAGTAAATAGCTGCTCTCTTGTCTCTGTGTGCTTCAAAAAGAGGGGCGGAAGATGTGATCACGAGGAAAGCCCGTGTCTTTTCTTCTCCATGCCACTATAGAGAGGGGGGGTGGGGGGGGTCTGGCTCTCCTCCTCTGCCTCCCCCTCCACACCCCCCACCCTTCCTCTTCTTCTTTACCCCCTTTTCTCTTCTCTCCTCCTTTCAGGCTCCTCTCTCTGCTTCCTGTTTCTCTCTCCAGTTCACTTCTGTCATCCCTCTCTTCGTCCGTCTCCGTGCCGCTCCTCTGTGACGTTAAACCCTGCTTTCGCCCGCCCAGTGTTTCTCAAACATGCAGGAAGGGAGAGATCAATGGTGTCCTCGGAGAGGGAATTACACAGCTGAATTTCGATGAGAGCAGAAGAAAGGAAGAGGAAGGGAGAACAAGTAGAGGCGGGGAAGGCATGTGAAAAGGGAGAGAGGGAAGAAGGATAGTATATCCTTCAAGAAGAAGAAGAAAAAAAAAAAAGAAATGGGAGGAATGTGGAAAACTATGCAGAAGACCGTATGAGTGTCAGTGAGCCTTGCAGGACTTGATGCTAAAATCAAGCAAAAAAATTTTAAATGGAAATGAATCTTCACTAGTGTAGTTTGAGGTATGTGTGTGTGTTGGTATATGTGTGTGTGTGTGTGTGTGTGTTGTGGAACTGAGATAACATCCATAACTGTGAGCATCGGTCCATAATTTGTGCTGACAAGTGAATGTCTTTGCATGTGTCTTATTTGCTGGGATTGAAGAGATATTTCCTGTTTATTAGGGGGGAATCTGCTGTGTTTGCATCGACACGCTCACACACACACACACACACACACGCACACACACACACACACACACACACACAAGACAAGTGGCAAGTGGGAGATGAGAAAATAGCAAGAGACACGGAAGAGAAAAACAGCAGCTGTAAATTAGGATTTGTATCATCATTCAGCTTTTTTTTTTCCAATCCTGGTCTGATGTTATGAGGTGGTGTGTTAACATGTTTTCAAAATTGTGGGCTTGAATGTGACTTTTCTTCATTTTTTGTTGTTTATCCTGAACAACCTCAAGGTGTAATCCCACTTAATATCACCCAATTAACAGAAAAAAAGTTGTGATTTTATTTTCCTATGCTATATCTGTCTCTAACATGTCTGCCTCGACCTGCTGTACAATGGAGGTGAATGCAATTTTGCGTGTAGTGCAAGAGAATTATAAAAATACATGAGAGTTTTCAAGAAAAAGTGTCCTGATTATTTTGGTAGTCCGCAGATCTCAACATCAGCAGTTTTCACGGAGGAAATTTCTGCGGTAGACATCTGGAAAGACACTTGACAGCCAACAAGACACTTAAAATTGTGTAACGTCGAAATATTTTGAGCAACATAAATTAAATTCCGTTTACCTCAGTTGTATTGGAATAGCAGCAGAAACAAAACCACAACTGAATGGCTACATACCACTAGAGATTAAGAGATATTTTTTTGTCTAATTTGGGTGAACCGACCCTTTAAATTCAAAATGTAACCCTTTCAAAACACTTGAGCAAATCTTAATCACATCAACCACAACAAAAAGCACCGCCTAATGCATGGCTTCATGTTAAAAACAGTTAAAAACAGTTGCGGTATGATGTTAAAAATCAAACTTGGAGCGAATCAGAAACCCTCTATGTTCACTTCCTCTACTGACCCTATAAGCATTCTGCGCCTCCATGTGGCAAGATCCACAAAAGGCTCACAAAAGGCTGTGAAAACATTTAAATGTCGCTTACAGTAGGAAACTTCTTTGCAGGATCTGGAAACGGTCACTGGAGTTGAAGGCTAACGTGGCCAACCGTCCACTCCCCCCAACCTTTAGACCCTCTCACCCCACCGCTTTGATGTCAAACCACTGCCTGTTTCTTATCATGTCACTTGTGTGTAATCCTTTTGTGTTTAGAAACATTCCTGTCACTTGCTGTACACAGCTTGGACACACAGCATATATTATGTGCATAAAAATACACAAGACTGTTAAAGACTGTATCAGAGAAGACTGGCGATGTTGAAGCTGCTGTCTACTATCTCTGTCTGTAATAAATCAGCACAGCAGTAAAAAAAAAACCCCAAAAAACGCAGGAATGATCTTAATATTCGTTAGGTAAGGACCTGGCTGTTCATGTGATAAGTACCACTCCTAAAATCCTAATGATGCTGCTGGCACCAGAGAGCCATATAAAGCAGCGTTTCAAATGAAAGGCCTGTTTCTGGCCGAGTGGCCGCAGACAGCCGCAGAAGAAAGGAGCAGTGGAGGAGAACCTGGGATAACACCATCTCTCCTGGCTCTGAACTCAGCACAGGGCCTGAACGTCGTCAATTACTGAGAGATATACGGGCCGGTCCGTTTCCACCACTTTACTGAGTCCCCTTCAGTTGCAGCCCACTCGGACTGTAAATTATCACTCCCCCGTCCAAGGTTTGCAGCAATGTGGAGTCGCCAGTGAGACCCTCCTCTGTCTGGGTCCAAATCTGAAGGAATTCCCTCCCTCTGTGCGCCAAACCCCAAACCTTTGCAAACTCGAGCTATGGAGCATGCAGCTGCACGCCCACGTGGACACGCTCACTCGCAAACATTGATTTAAACACACACAAATGCACACAAATGTTCGTATATGGTATATAAAATCCCCTGGAGCTATAGATCATTGGGAACAGGTAGAGAGTTTAGCATTTACACACACACACACACACACACACACGCACATACAGGCTGTAGATCATTGAGGTGGGCAGGGACGTCAGCACTCCCATACACAGTGAGTCTTATTGCAGAGTTTAATAGAGGAAAGCCAGCATGAATCCCCACAGTCATTCTGTTCCACTCAAACACACCATTCACAACACACTGGCCCTGTGTGTGTGTGTGTGTGTGTGTGTGTATTCATACACCCATGCAAAAGTGTATGTACTGTACATTATGTGCTTCAGTATGTACTGTATGTGTGTGGGTATAGACGTATATGCAATATGCATATATGAATATAATCAAGTGTGTTCTCGTGCAAGTGTGACATGCAATGTGTGTATACGTGCAAATACATTTGTATCTTCTGTGGCATCTGAGTTTGAGTGTGTGTGTGTGTGTGTGTGTGTGTGTGTGTGAGGTGGAATGGGGGCTATATTGACCCATCAGTGCTGCTCTGTCACCTCTTCTCTTTATGAGTCTGGCCTTTTAAAAACACACTAGATTTATGGTCAGTTTGAGCGCTATCTCAGACAGTGTGTGTGTGTGTGTGTGTGAGAGAGAGAGAGAGAGAGAGAGTGAGTCAGGAAGATTTTTTTCTCCCCAAAACTGTCCTAATGTAGAAAATTAGTCTTGTCTGCAGTCAAAAGAGGAATTACACACATAAACAGTCAAAGTGATGAGGGGGTTATTAGCGCTGGGTGTTCCAGGTATGTTACACTGAGAAAGAGAGGTTAGGAGATATTTAAAAAGAGAAAAGTACCTCTGGGATTTTTCTTCTGTATTATTCTGAGTAATATTTAACTGATTTAATGCCTGTGTTGGAGCCTGGATTTCTCTCATAGAGTTTACATGGAGTAACAAATACAGGCATAAAGCAGGTAACAGAATATTTCTGAGCACCTGATCTGATGTATCGGTAACACTTTCTATGACGCCCATGTCTATAATGCATTATAATCATACTTTTAATGCATTATCATCTGCTTATAGCACTGTATAATTATAGTTATAAGCACTCATAAATATTCATAATGCTTTATAACAACAATCATAACACATTATAAAGTATTTTATAATGACTTATAAGGTCAAGTATCATAATACTTCATACTTGCTGGTCATGGGCTGACATTTTTTGCAATGATCATAGTGTATTATAATTCTCATAGTTGTAATACATTATAATCATTTTATAATGCATTATAATCACTTACCAAGTTTTTTTTTTTTTTTTTTTAAAAAGGAGTCACTTTTGATGATCAAACATTTATATAAAAGTAAAATATACAGCTGCAGGTAAAGTAAAAATTGTTTCAGGTATCATCTATGACATAAGTCAATTTAGTTTTCACTGAGTTTTTTGGCTAAATATTACATCAGTGAAATGTAAATGTCCATCATTCAGTTGTGTCAAATTGGAGAAACCTACCAGTACTAAGTTTATTGTCTGTTATGACCTGTTATATGCAGCTACAGGTTAAGTAGAAATTGTTTCAGTAATTATCTATAATTTGAGTCAATTGAGTCTTTAGAGTGAGTTTTTGGGGAAACATTACATTAGTGAAATGTAATTGTCATTCAGATGTTCATCTTTCAAAATTGTTCATCATCTTCAAAAGGTTGTGTCAAACTGGAGTACTCAATTCATTGTCTGTTTTGAGCTGTTACACAAATAACTTAATTTTACAACATTTTGTGTTGCTCTTGCATGGATTTAATTTTTTTTCACTTAAAGCAAACAGTGACCCCTTATAGTGACTTATAACCAGCTTGTAATATATTTTACCTGCCTATACCTCAGGAATTTCATTACTTCACTTAAAGCACCCAATAACCACTTAGAGTAACTTATAATCACATTATAATGCATTATAAAAATAATTATAATGTATGAGAATTATACTATGATGTGTGAATACACTATGATCCTTGCAAAAAAAATGTCAGTGAGTGACCAGCAATTATAAAGTATTATGATACTTGACCTGATAAGTCATTATAAAATGTTTTATAATGTGTTATGATTATTGTTATAAAGTGTTATAAATATTTATGAGTGCTCATAACTAATTATACAGTGCAAGAAGCAGATTATAACACGTAAGTATGTTTATAATGCATTATAGACATGGGCGTCAGAAATAAATAAAACTGCAACAAAAACAGGTAAACTGTACTTAAAGTTACATCAGATATTAGGAAATGAAATCACACTCTGAGTAGTAAATACTTGAAACTAAACAAAAAGTAATTTAAAAAGCATTAAAATGTTGTCATGCTACAGTAACATGTTTAGTTTGGTGATAACTATCTGAGTTGTGATGTTTACATGTGTTGATCCCAAACCAGGTTATCAGAACAGAGTCCTTCCTGCACGTAAACATAGTGATTAATGTCGATATTAACACATAAACACACGTTGCACATGAACGCACGCAGAGCTGAGCGGTGCAGATGGTGACTTGACATCTCCTTCTCTCTGCGATGCAAAATCCCACGTCATCTTAAAAATGCTTTGCTTCCAAATTGATTTCACAGTGCGAGAAACACCCCCCCCCCACCCTGGAGATTAACTAAGTACATTCCACTTCCACTCTCCAAAAGGAGCACCCGCAAAATTTTTTTGCTTAAACCTCAGATAAGCAGACATGGAGGATTTTCTTGAGACTATACACCCTTTATCTGTGATTGTAGGTGCTATGTAATTGTGGATGGAGTCTAATGTGTGGTCCATTTGCTTCATTAATGGGGCAGACGCAAGCCGTTCAGCCAAGAAAACCTCTATTGTTCCCTTTACCTTCCCGTTTTTAATTTGTAGCATTAGTCCGGCAGTTGTTAGTGCTAGACCATAGTGCTTTGGTGATGGTCAAATGACAAAGTCTTAATAGAATATAGCGGGACGGGCAGGACAAAGGTAGGCAATGTTCAGCTGGATGCAGCCAATTTCTGTGTGAGAGGCCTGCCTAAAAACCCTATTCATAGGCTGTCTAATGCTGGTGCGTAATTAAATGTGATTACTGGAGCAGAGGGCTTCGCTCTCCCTCTCTGAGGGCCACACACAGGACTGGAGGCAGCGTGCATGCGCTCATTAAGGAGGCGCTAACAGATGTACACAAGCAACGACCACAGGCATACCTAAAAATCTAAGCCATATCTTTCTCCCTGGCACACACACACACAAACATAAACACAAGTAAAAAATCATTCATCTCCAAAATGTCAACTTTTCAGGCGCAAAGGAAAGCGGGATTGGATTTGAAAGGGGTATAAACCCCAGGGTGGTTACATTTTGTTTTAACCATCGAGGAGTAATCCTTCAACTGGAATTAAAACATTAACTGGAGTTGCAAGTTTTTTCACCTGACAGTTTTCAGCCTACCAAAAAATGCACCAAAACAAACACATACCAAGTAATGCAGCAGTAAATAAAAATCAGGGTAAACTATGACCTTCAGTCAGTGATAATCATAAGGCAAACAACCAGGAATATAAACAAAAATCAATTATGGTTTTCATCCACACATACAGACACACATACAGACACACACACACATACACACACACCTTGTCTGGCTGGCTCTCCGGTCTAGTTTCCTGGGCAGACACGGTCCCCTGGTGCTCATGGGAAATAGTGAGCATGCCAGGCCCCACAAAGGCATCCTTTCAGCCGCCCGCATGCTTGACCTGTGCAGGGTCAGCGCTCTGCTTTGTGCCCCGTGACCCCTGAGTGACCTGGGGTCACAGTGAGAGCCCGAGGTCAAATCCAGATGCCTGCGTCTAATTTCGCCCCAACTGCGTTATCCGTCCAAATCTGCCCTAAAATTTGCCCCCACCAAGGCCCCACCTACCCCACCCGATAACCCACTACTACTTCCACTGAGTCCTATAGAAATACATAGGTACTCTGCAGTCTAATTGGACTACTGTGGAGTAGAGCTCACACACTCGAGCTGTCTCTTACTCTCTATCACACAAACACACACAAACACACACACATACATACGCACACAAACACACACTGGTCTGACCCCCTGTAACTGCACTAATACCCCATCCCATGGCCTTTGGTCTATCTTGAGGGATTAGGTGCAGAAAGACACACATACAAGTGCAAATACATCCACACACACACACACACACATACACACACATACACACACACAAGCACAACAGGCCTGGCTGAGGGTCTACCTTGAGGGATTAGGTGCAGAGAGACAGGACCCTCCAGCCAATCAACCGGTCTGTCACATTGATTTTGAGGGGTCACTGGTGCACAATGGCCAGGGTTTTCCTGTCTTAACCTCTCTGATCACACACATATGCACACACACACACTCATACACATGCACACATAATGACAATAAACTATATTTATATCATTTACGTAGAGGCAGAGCTGGAAAAGTGCTTAGCAGCGAGAACAGGAAACAATGAAAGGTGAAAATAGAAAAAGAACACGTGAAAATAAGACTGCATAAGCGTGTAAAAAGAAATCCTATATAAAACAAAATTCTTTAAAAAGGTGTTTTTAAGAGGAGAGTTTTAAAGATGATATTGAATGCAACAAGAAATTCATTAGGCTGGACTTTCCACAATATTGTTACAATTACACACACGTACACACGTACACACACACACACACACACACTTCTATACAATTCAAAATTCCTCCCATCCACCTCTCAAAACGTCATCACATCCGTGCTTCTGAAAATCCTTCGTCCCCGGGGGAAGGCACACCCGGCTGGGGGGAAAAGCTCCCAGGTCAACCCCCTCTTCCAACCATGAGCTCCTTCTTCTCTTTCCTGGTCAAACAACACAATAGTCGTCTATCAGAGAGGGCACCAGGCAGGCGCTCTAACTGACGGAAATAATCCGGGCCACTGCCAGCAACGTTTCAGGTGCTCAAGTTGAATCGTTTTTCTGACGTCATCCGTGATTGGCCTGTTCTGTTTTAGTCTTTTTTTTTTGTTCGCCCTCACACCTTTAGCCCTCGCATCCCTCTGTTGACTGTTTCCCTTTCCTGTGAGGAATCTCTGAGGCATCTGGAAAAACAGGATTCATACGTGTCTGTTGGTTTTGTTATCATTAGAGAGCCCGTCAGTGCTGGAAGACGTACTCTGAACCTTAACTAAAGTAAAATTAGCAGCACAACAATGTAAAAATAAGTAAAGGTCCTCATTGAAAATCCTATTTAAGTAAAAGCATCATAAAAAGAAAAAAAAAAATCACCAAAACGTACTGAAGTATCAAAAGTAAAAAGAAAAAAAGGCCCTGTGACTGATTATATTATTGTTGTATTACATTATTAGATGATCACTGTTGCAACTGGTTGAGGTGGAGCTAGTTTTAACTTTTTTATACACAGTTCAGTAGTTTAGTCCAGTGGTTTCCAACCCGGGGTCGGACCACCTCAAAAGGGTCACAAGATAAAGTTGAGGGGTTGTGAGATGATTATTGACATAGGATAGAAGAAAACATAAATGCTACGTGAAATTGTAGTCTTTCTTTCTCTGCTCTTTGTTTTTTGATAATTTATTAATATCAAACATTTATTTGATAATTTGACCTAATTTGGGTTTGAGCAGTTGTTTCAATTAAAACAATTGGAGAAGTTTAGATGGAGAATCACTCTTTGGTGGAGCTGCTATCAACTCATAGACATCTGAAATGTGACACGAGGGCCCAAGTAGACACTTTTTTTCCCCCTAAAAGCCAAAAAGTCTTGGAGCCAATGGTTTTTTCTTTGATAATGCATTGTACTATATAAGCATCTCCTATGGGTTTATAAAATCAAAAAAATTAGGAACTACAACTGAAAAATACATGTAGCAGATTAAAAAGTGTAGTATTTCCTAAATGTAATGGAGTAGAAGTATAAAGTAGCATTAAACAGAAATACTCATGTAGTAAAAATACCTCAAAATTGTGAATGACTGAATGAATGAATATTTTCTTGTCTGGTCATTTATATGACCCATCCCTCATGGAATTATTCAGACACATTAACTAACAACAAACCAAACATTTTGGCATGTTAATCCACCATCATCTAACAGCACAATACATCAACATCATCCAAACATAAACATGAACCTCCTACAAATGATGCTCCAGGGGATATCCCACAATGGAAACACAACAAATATACAAACACAGCCCCATAACCGCAAAACACAATACCCAAATCCAAACAAAACAAAATCTACATATGCATCCATTAGTGCCAAACACTGTATATTTGATCCAGTTCATAAACCAATAGTCTGCGATCCATTATCTCCCACCCATAGTGGAAATCTACGAGACTAGATTACAAAAGAAGGGCCTTAAAGTTCTAAAGGACCTCTCTCACCCGCCTAACAACCTTTTTAATTTCCTTCCTTCTCACAAAAGACCAGAACATCCAGGTTCCAGAATAGCACATATCCTGACACTGTTGTCCTTATCACTCCAAACATAGCACCGCAGGCCACTTGGCAGGTTTAAATAACTGTGCAACAGGGCAGATGTTTTTAATGCACTTGAAGCACTTTATCTAGGGAGTCGTTTGATGTTGCTGCTAATTTCCCTACAGGTGCGAGTGTTTTATCTATAGTGTTCTCATGTGTTGGATTTTATTTTACCCATTTGTTTTATGCTTTTATGATTATTTTATGGGTTGGATATTATCTACCTGTTCTATACTTTGTTTAATATATTATGCAGTTTATGAGTGAGTGGTTTTACTATTTTTTTTCATGTCAGGTCAAGTCAGTTTTATCTATATAGCACCAAATCACAACAGGGCACTTTTCACATAGAGCAGGTCTAGACTGTACTCTTTAATTTACAGAGACCCAACATTCCCCCCATGAGCAAACACTTTTAGACAGCGGGAAGGAAAAACTCCTCTTTAATGGGAGGAAACCTTGAGTAGAACTGGGCTCTAGGTGGCCTTGACCAGCTGAGTTTTGTCTTTTTCTGTTTTGCTTATTGAGCTCAAATTCCAATCAATCATGGTGATATTGCAATAAAGTATTGAATCGTGAATACAGAATAGAGTATGAGAAATGTATCTATCACGTTATTTTTCTCCTCCTATCCCATGCTTTATAAATATATTTAGAAAATGCACAACCATCAAAAAGATATTCAGTTAAAGCTCAGTTTTCAGTTCATATCAAATCTAAATCTGGAACCTCAAAATTGTACTTAAGTAGGATTATAGTACTTGAGTAAACATAGCCTACTGAATTACTTTGCACCACTGGGGCTCATATGGGGCACGACGGTGTCTTTATGTCGGCTATGACAACAGATAGTCCTACAGAGATGATAAAAACATGAAGATGGTTGGAAAAAAAGGAAAATAAGAGAGGAGAATGTGGACTTTAAAGCTGAACCTCTGACAGTGGCACTGGCAGTAAATTCATGGCTATTATATATTTGGCCACCAGTGGGCGCCAGGACTATTTCACCAGTATTGAAACACGCTGGTTGTGTTGTCTTCTCTCACGTCCTCGACTGCAATTCCTACTTCCTGGATACATGTTCAGAAAAAACAGCCAGGTTGGATATGTTTTTATCATCTTGAACCGATTTTTCTGTAGCTTATACACAAACGAAGACGCAGTTTTTCAACGATAAATGACCGTTTAATGCCACGACATTACCGATGATAACGTGAGCAGGACGGCGAGGCGGTGGGCGCAGAGAAAGGTGAGTTTTTGAGTTTACTAACGGTAACGTTAGCTCGATAGTTAGCTAAACGCTTTCATCTTTATGACCTGCTGGTGTTCATTTAAAAGTGTTTTATGTTCAGGTTAATGTTCGTGTTTGGTTAGTTGATATTTTATAAACTCAAGAAGGGTAAAAGCGTGTCAAATGTTGAACTCTGTTGTGTCTGTGTTTGTCCAAAGAGCGCCACGTCATTGATCGGTGACAGAAAGCACACCCGGGTTTCAGCCGAGTGCTGCCGCTGCTTTGGACTGGAGATTAGACTGTTATAGATCAACCTAAGCCGCCGGTGTGCAGCTGTCTTCGTGTTGTTTGGCTTTTTCTTACCGGGGGAGGAAGAGTGAAGAAGCGGCTCAACATGACGGCGTCAAACTGGGGTCTAATCATGAACGTGGTGAACAGCATCGTTGGAGTCAGTGTGCTCACGATGCCCTTCTGCTTCAAACAGGTGCGTCAGCTGAAGCTGCACACATGCTGCAACTAAACGTCTTCTTGTGCCTTTTTTTTTTTGGCGTTTTTTGAGACACCTTGATTTTGTCAGGTGGTGGGAGAAATATTCAGATTATTCAGATCATCTACTCGAGTAAAAGTCACACATTTTACTCAAGATATACTCTAAGTATCAAAAGTACAAGGTCCTATATGCAGTATTGCCCCTATCAGTGTTATATTACTAAATTACTGCGTCATTAACGTTATTATTGATGCATTAACATGTAAGTAGTGCTTAAATGTTGTAATTCATGAAGGTGGAGCAAATGTATCTACTTTATATACTGCTGGTATCTTAATCTGTGATGATTCATCATATTTTTATAAAATGGACATATGTTTTGTATGTAAAGTCTTACTTTATACCTCTTATATAAATGTAGTGGAATAGAAAAATGCCATATTTCCCTCTTTAAGTGTAGTGGACTACAAGTTTAAAATAACATGAAATGGAAATCTCTGTATTAATTTAGCCATATCAGCAAGAACATTACCACCACTGCAAGAGAACATGTTTTGTCGAGATAAAGGTTGTAATTTAGCCTTAACGTTATCTGAAATTAAAGTGTAGTCCGGCTGCTTAAGAAGTAGTGATTAAAAACATTTTTAACACTAGAACGTCAACTTTAAACATAACTTGGACCCAAACAGCAATAGATATGTGACAAAACTGGAATTATTGCAGAGGATACACCGGAAATACTTGAGTAAAGAACAGGTACCTTACAGCTGTACATGAGTACAATCCTTGAGTATTTAGGAACATTCATAGGAACATTTTTCTCACATCATCATTATCATATTATTGTCACTAGAGCTCCAATGATTAGTCTATTAATGAATTAGTTGCCAGCTCAATTAAATTAACCGCCAATGATTTTGATAATTGTTCTGAGTCATTTTTTTGAGAAGAAAATTTCCAAATTCTCTAGTTTCAGCTTCTCTAATGTGAATATTTTCTGCTCTCTTTAGTCCTTCTTGATAGTAAACTTAATATCTTTGTGTTGTGGACTGTTGGTTGGGGCAAAACTAGACATTTTAGAACATCACCTTGGGCTTCAGGAAACAGTGATTGACATTTTCCCCATTTTCTGACATTTTATGGACCAAACAGCCAATCGATTCATTGAGAAAATAATCAACAGATTAAACAATAATGAAAATAATTCGTTGCAGCCCTGATTGTCACATATAAAGCAACACATACACTTGGCACCATACACCAAGTGCATCTTGATGTAGTTAATTGAAATAGTGTATTCATTATATACACAGAATACAATTTAAATACAAACCTTTCTAAAATAACATTTAGCCTGATACTGGCGCTTGTGTGCTTCATTTCGGCTTTGATGTGTTTTATGTTGTCACTGTACAAGGACATGAATGTGAAAGAAAATTTGCGTAATGAATGACAGTGTTGCTTAATAGCCTGGCAACTTCCTCACTAAACCAGTAGTCGCCTGGTTGAACATGAACAGCATCTCTCTCTGCTGCGAGACTGAATGTTTTCGATCCCATGAATCATTTGAAACCATTGTCTCATGTTCAAATAACTTCACAGAAACATCAACACACATTTATATCCTGTTTTGGCACAACTGATGAACTTGTTTTTAACATTCTGTGTTTGCAAAAGCTCTGCTGAAGTACCCTTTGGCAAAAAACTGTACTTTATGACTTTGTTGTGTGTGACCATGAATCACAGAAGACACAAGTGAAAAGCAAGTTCAGCATTAATGAAGTGTTTATAAGCGTTTCTCTACAGAAAGAACTTCTCAAGATAATGTAACCAAAATAAATATAATGTCACCACAATTATTATAATAATTCCTTTTCTGTTTTAAAATAGAAAGGCAATGAAAATTTTAGCATTTAGCATAGCATGTGTCATTTGGGGCTTTTCTGTGATGATGCAGTGTTTTCACACCGGTCTCTGTCTTATCACACGCTTCCTGGAAGCTAATTGTCTTCTTCCTGTTATAGATAAACTGACTGGCTTAAATCTTATGGGTGGATAAAAATCGTGTCCTCTCTCTATTTCTCATGTTACGGATATCCAGTACTGGGATATGTTTTGGATTCTTTTGTTATATTATGAAGTGTGTGTATAATTTTTCTCAGACTTTTCCTCTGCATAGACATTAATCTTTTGAGTTAGACAGTTAAATGACAGTCAGTCTGCTAAGCTGCCAATTTGAGGACGTTATTTTGGGTTTAGTGTTTCAGTAAGATGACCAGAGATCACGACAAGTCTATGGATGTACAGAATGTTTCATCTAGATTAAAGTCTTCTTCTGCCCCCCCTTACAGTGCGGGATAGTGCTGGGAACTATCCTGTTGTTCTTCTGTTCGTGGATGACCCACAAGTCATGCATGTTCCTGGTCCACACAGCCAGCAACACCAAACGAAGAACCTATGCTGGATTGGGTGAGATAAAGTTGTAATGACTAATGTAACGTTTTTATGTAAATGAATGTTTAATTGGCTGTTTTGTATTGTTTGTTGTCATAATAGTGACTCTATGCAAAGTACATGAGAACTCTTTCATTTGCCACTTTTATTGTTTCCCAGGAGCCAGTTTCTGGCAGGCTGTTCCTGGGGAAAACCCCTGTTTTACTGGAAATAATATTGAATTTTGGCAGCAGGAGCCTGTTTAAAGGACCAGTGTGTAGGATTTAGTGGCATCTAGCGGTGAGGTTGCAGATTACAACCAACAGAATACTCCTCCCCGTCCCTTTGAAGCATGTAGGAGAACCTGCGGTGGCTGCAAAACTCACGAAAAATGCAAAAGGCCCTCTCAGGAGCCAGTGTTTGGTTTGTCCGTTCTGGGTTACTGTAGAAACATGGCGGGCTCTGTGGAAGAGGACCCACTCCCTATGTAGATATAAAGGGCTCAATCTAAGGTAACGAAAACACAACAATTCTTATTTTCAGGTGATTGTACACTAATTAAAAACATACTTATGAATATTATATTCCATTTCTGCCAAGTCCGTTCCACTCGATGCCACTAAATTCTACACACTGCACCTTTAAAGTAGAGGAGGTTGGTTGTTACCAGTAGCAACGATAGCCATCATTACTGAACAGACATTAATTTACAGACACTTAATAAACAGAAAAACATCACTGACCATAAAAATGAAAAATAAGATTCTTGCATATTAAAAGTTCAGGCTCCTGCACCGTCATACACACAGTGAATAACCAGCATGTTACGTGTGTCGCACAAGCACAGTTACTTTGTTTTATCAAAACAGAAGGAATATTTTTAGATTGCAACCATCTGTTTGCCCTCATGTTGTTCACACTGACATCTTCTCTGCAGCCTTCCATGCTTACGGAAAGCCAGGAAAAACACTGGTGGAGACGAGGCAAGTCTAATTATTTATTCACAACACACTTTATGTTGTATTTGAAGTGTAAATTGTGACTTGATTCTCTGCAAATAATTATCATAGACCTTAAAATATTGGAATATTTAGAGTGCTTCAGATAATTTAGGATATCCATTGTAGGTAAAATGAAAAAAGTTGATATCTCACCTGACTCTTCATCTCTTCTTTCTCTGTTCTTGCAGTATGATCGGTTTGATGTTGGGGACCTGTATTGCCTTCTACGTTGTCATCGCCGATTTGGGCTCAAATTTCTTCGCTCAGCTGTTGGGTTTACAGGTTTGACATCATGACTTTGTCTTAATCTTTGTAAACAAAAATGAGTTCAGAAGTTCTTCTCTACACAATTCTGCCTTCCTCTTAATTTTCAAGTACAAAGAACATAATTAAAGGTGTTGTATATGTTGTAATAATATGATTGTGTGAAAGCAGCAAACTAACAATAGGCAGAATCAAGTCTGTAAGTTGTTAAGAAATAATCATATTATTATGTCGCGCTGTCCTCTAAAGGTGACTGGCAGTTTCCGCGTGCTGCTGCTGATCGCTGTGTCTCTGTTCATCGTGCTCCCTCTGAGTCTGCAGAGGAACATGATGTCCTCCATCCAGTCCTTCTCCGCCATGGCTCTCATGTTCTACACCTTATTCATGTTCACGGTGAGCCCACCGCCACATAGACAGCCAATGTTTACGCACTGAATTTGACCAGACTGCAGTAGCTTTGCTTATAGTGCTCGACAATCAACATGCATGAGGTAGAACTGCACTTGAAAAAGATGTAAAGCTTGTGTTAAGTTTGCTACACAGTACAGCACATTATTGTTAAATACAGCAACACTGGAACATGTAGTTTATTTAAATAATATCTGCTATCGTTAAAAATGTCAAGATGTACATATAAAGCATGAATATGATTGAGATCAGTCTTTTCAGTGTCTTCTTCCCCAAAGACATAGTACACATAAATACTGTGAACTCATTTGTAACCTGCTGAATTACTCATACTTTGCCTTCTGTTTTAACACCACAGTGCGTGATTTTCAGAATATTCTTTGGATGAATGTCATTTTGTTTGTATTCTATGTTAATTCCTCCTCATCTGCTCCATTGTACAGAACTACGTCTTCCTTACCGACACAATATTGTCTTGCTCCTCTTATTTTTTTTTAAGAGCAAATCCACACTAAATCACATCAGGGAGCAAACAATTGCTGCACTGCTCTTTATAGGCTGAGACGAAGTCATCCCCCTGAGAGGGAGACACCATTTGGAAAACGGCCAGTTTTGGCCACTAGAGACATTTAAGTACTGTAAGTGTAAAATGAACGAGGGTCACATGGTCAATTCCACTAAATCACAAACCCTTGCAACTTTGGAGAATTATCTTTCTAGATGTGCTCATTTGTTATAAAACCTTGGTCTATGCCAAATATGAATATGTCAACTGGAATTAATATATTTCAACTTCCTTCATGCTTATTTTTCTTTCCCATTCATTTTGTTTCAGATGTAGTTTGTAAGTTAAACACATTTGACTGCTTCAACCCTTTCTCACTTATTTTCTTCAGATGCTTTTTGCACTCAAGTTTTTGTGGGGGGGTTGTCTGAGGGGTTTGTCTTTAGTGGAAACTTTCTGATCCATGTTGCACTTCTTGCCACATCCCAATCCGTGATGTCAAAGCTGGGATTGTTTGATATAAAAGTATTTTGTACTTGGTTTTTTTGTTTGTTTGCCGTTTCTGGTTGAAAAGATACATTTTTTTCCCCACTCTGCATGTTGTTTTGCAGTGGCCTTTTATATGTGTTTAGAGGTAAAAACAATATAGTCATAGTGCAAACTGGTAACTTTTCTCTATAAAACAGAGAAAAGTAGCAAATCCCCACATTGGAAAAACTGGAACTTACAGATAATATGTGACATTTTTGCTTAGTAAATGATCGTCTAATCATTGAATCATCAAATTGTTTTTCTACTAATGCATACCCAACAGTGTAGTACACATTGACAGGTGAACTGTCCAGTTAAAACTGGCATCAGCATGGTGTAGAGCTCATTTTGAGCTCTTAAACATATTGAAACCATTGCTGCCAGTATTCTCACAAGCACTCCATGAGGACATACAGCCCTGTAGTCATTTACCACAAAAGCAGCAACTAGTACCAAACACTTTGCAACAGGACATTCAGTGCACCACTGTTTCCATTCTGTTTCATTATCTTGTGATGTTGGAGCAGTAATTCACCTCTCAACAGCTGGCGGATATTCGCCTCAAAGGTTGAAGTGCGGCCAGAAGTGTGACACACTAAAAAGTTAGAACGGAGAGAGCAGTCCAGCTGCAGTTTTCTGCCTCATGTGATTCAGCTCATTTACTCTTTAAATGTGCACAAACAGAGTCTGTTTTTGTGTGTGTGGTTCTGTTTTATTGACATGTAGTCCTGCTTCCACAGACTTCAAACCTGCTGTTTACAGTCTCTCTCAATGACGTGACTTCTAGTTCCGTAGCATGGTGATAACCTGAAGCAGTGTTGTGGTGTGTGTCTGGCTTGAGATCCAGGCCCGGCCCCTGTCCAGACCCCTAACCCTCTAACTGTGACGTATCTACTTCCCTTCCCTCCTTTCATCCTTCCTTTTTTCCCTCCTTCTCCTTTCTGCTCATTACACTACTTTTCCTCTTCCTCTTCCCCCCCCCCTCCCCACTTGTGTCCCCTCTGCTTTCCCCTCATTTTTCGCTTACTACTCTCTCTCTCCCCTTCTGCACCCTTTATCTGCTGTTTCCGCTGCTGGTGCTGTAGATAGTGTTGTCGTCTCTGCGCTACGGCATAATCTCGGGCTCCTGGGTTGAGCGGGTTCACCTGTGGCGCTTCAAGGGCGTCATTCAGTGCCTGCCCATAATCGCCACAACCTTCTGCTGTCACCCGTAAGTAAACCAAGGAAACCACCCCCGATATAACACCACCGTAAGGGCAGTGGAGGGGGGGTGGAGAGTGCCGATTTTGGAGCTAAAGGGAGCCCGATGTTTCCCCCCCCTGCAACTCCTTAAACGCTCCTCCCACCTACCTGATCCTTCCGCCCTCTCCTCAATCATCCCCATTTTTCACCTTTTAATTCGGGTTTGGTCTGAGCCATGTCAGCTCTGTGTGTGTATGTGTATGTGTGTGTGTGTGTGTGTGTGTTTGGTGGCAGTAGTAATAAGGCAGAGGAGTGTACCATAGTCAAGTTTCATCTTTGCCGCCCTCCCACCTCTGCCCACACCCAGGACGAGCAGCCTGAGTGTGGGTACGGGAGGCTGGAGGGTTATGGAGCGTTCTACTGCTCCTTTGGGATTTTATAAGATAACAAAAGGAGCAAGACGTTGGAAACACACACTGATCGAAAACCTGTGGGATAGTTTTCGCTGATGTCTAGATGAACTTAAATTAAATCTTAAATGTATTATTTCACTGTTATTCATTAGGTATCACCTTCATATTCATTAACTGACTTTGTTTTTTTTTAAAGCTATGACAGGTTTTTGTTCAGTATGGGGTTTCCATGTTCCTTTCCTCATTTTCTCTGGTTTTCTCTCCCCCATTCATTACTTCCATTATCTGTCTGTGGGCCGTCAGCATGGGTGCAGCCCCCCCCCCTCCCTCCCCCCCTCTTTTCTTCATGCTCTTCCCCTCACTTGTGTTGATTTTGGTTTGGGCCGTAACTCCCCTTCCCCTCCCCTCCCCCCCTCCCCCCTCCTTCCCCTCAGATGGTGCTGTCCTCGTTCAAACACGGGCTGCTCAGCGGCTGGTGGCTAGGGCAGGTCAATGTGGTGCGCTGGGAGGGTGTGTTTCGCTGTCTCCCCATCTGTGGGATGGCCTTCGCCTGTCAGTCGTAAGTACTCCTCCCACCCCTCCACCCGCACAGTAATGAAACTAATGTTAAACAAAGACTGTAAAGAATTCCTAAGCTGGGAGGTCATTGTTTCAGAAAAGGGGAAAATTTGACCGTAGTCGTAAAAAAAAAAATCATGCAGTGGGTAGATGTTCGAACGTGGGCTTTTCCGCTTTCTAACTCCTGGGGCACAGTGAATCGAGTCTTTCATTGCTGTGTATAGAAATGGAGTCACAATTAGCGCACGCATACTTGCATCATTCCTTAAAGCCACAGCGGAGGGTTTGGTGTCATGTAAAGAAACACACAACAGATTTGTGGTGGAGATGGGACGGTCGGGAAGGGATTCCTAGTTGCAAAGAGAGGCTGCTTATTTAGCTAACATGCTTTTCACAGGCAGCTCATCCATTTCTAACTCCGCCGTCGGGTCTACCCTCTCAAGAATTAACCTCTTGTCATGAGACTTCAACTGTTTTTCATCCAGGCTACTGCTTTTATTCTTTTCTGATGTGAATGAAAAGTTTGTTTGAAAACGGTGTCGCCTTTCAGTCGTCAAGGGACTTTTAAATGTCACAAAGGCTAAAACATACATGATATATATTTTTTGCCTGATAGAAAAAAGGTTTTCACACCAGTCTTTTCATTCCATTAACTTTTCCCCACAATGACCTAGAGACCACATTACTTCATTTCACTTCTCACAGCTCAATCAGAGCCTCTCTGAGTCACAGCATTCATTCATTTCTCCATTTTCACCCATCTGCATGCTCTGTCACTGCCTCTTTTGTCCCTTTCCTCAACGCTTTTAGCGCTTGCTCTGCCTTGGTAGCGAGTCAAGCAGGTGAAGTTTAGCGTGTGAAGGTCTAATGGGGGAATCTGGGTGTAGGAAGTCTTATCTTGGATTTGAACGCGGCGCTTGGAGGAAAGATGTAGGGAGTGTTACGGTGAGGTCATTAGGGGCCAGATGTTTGGGTGGTGGTGGTGGTGGTGGTGTATGGGTTTGTTTGTGCGAGAGAGAGTGAGGTAAGTGGCAGGAGTTGGGTGACTGCAGCCCTGAGACTGAAACAAGACTTTAATTAATGTAATCACACAAAGCCAACATAATATTATGGTATTGCAAGGCGCGTTCATTAGCGAGCGAGGTGTGCGCACGCTTAAAGAGGAAGAAAGTGTGTGCCTGTGTGTGTTTACGCATGTGTGTTTTGTGCGTCAGTTCCCACTAGCAGCGCTGAGTGATATTTGGCAGGGTGATTTCTTGGCCTGCGGTCAGGCCGAGCGAGGCAAGCGCTCCGTTAGGAGGCAGGCAGCTTAAGCCAAACCACTAATCAACACATTGGACCGCCGCCATCTTACAGACACACACTGATGTATTCACAGGCTGATTAAACAGCTCTCAGCACATTGGATTTTTATTACATTCATGAAATGTGTTTACTTTCAGTTAAAACATTACTTAACATCACCATTATGTCGGGATGAGAGCTGGCCCTGTTGTTTTTTGGCTGAACGTTTGGATAGCGAGGAGCAGTTAGCTCGTAATAGAGGGACATAAGAAAAACATGTGCGGCAAAAATGTCCCTGTGTGATGCTACTGTCAGCATGCTTTAAGCTCCAAGTTAATGATGTTATCTGCAGCGTACACTCAAGCCTTCGAAAAAGCACACACACACACATACGTACACACACACGCTTCCTCACATTGGCTTTGAAGTCGCCCTCCATCATATTTCCTCAGTTTAAGGGCAGCGTTAAAGCAAATAAAAACACATTAGCCTCTGAATCTGGACTATTGAGTGAGTGACCATTAGGTGCTTTAGCTCCCCACTTACAATATGCCGTTTTATTTAGCCTTGGCTATGAGATTTACTGGTTTTGCAGATTAAACAAGCGTCAAGGAAAAGCACCACGGGACAGTGCTCGCTCATAAAACCAGAGTGTGTGAAAGAGAGACAGGCAAAGAGAGAACAAGAGGCAGAGAAAGTTATGGTTTCTCTCTCTCTCTCTCTCTCTCTCTCTCTCTCTCTCTCTCTCTCTCTCTCTCTCTCTCTCTCTCTCTCTCTCTCTCTCTCTCTCTCTCTCTCTCTCTCTCTCTCTCTCTCTCTCTCTCTCATTTCTTCTCTCTTGTTTCTTCCTTTCATATATATATATATATATATATATATATGAGAGGAGGCAAGCAGTCTGCTAGGAAAGTTTATAATGCTCTAAAACCTTCCAGGCACTAGCTGTTATATATAAAGTCTGTAAATTCGACTGGTTAATGTGCCGACGGTCCGCTCCACGTCTCTCACAATCTCTTATAGCACAGAGCAGAAAATGACAGAGGGAGACACCTGGGTTTTACAAACAGACACACAGTCAGTCTCAGGTTCAACGTCAGCCAGCCTTGACTACTGCACCCATTCTGACACACACACACTTACATGTACACAAACACTTTCTCCATCCTTCACCTCCACTGCCATGACATTATTTCAATCCACTCCTATTTTAAAACTGCCTTTTGTGCTTGGAAACATTCATTTTAAGATAATTAATATAAACATTATTACATTACAGTTTCCACATGCTGCAAAACTTGTTGCGTTCATGTGCTTGTCAGATGTACTAACAGACTCACAGCTCGTATGCTGATGAGCTTTATGATCAGACACATAAGCATCTGTTTTATGTCTGGCTATATGGGTTTGGGGGCCCTGTTATTGCAGTTAATAATGACAAAAATACATACAAGTTTGCTAAAATTGAAAGGGAACTGCGTTAATTGGCAAATAATACAGATAATCACACTTTTACTGTAGTGAGTTTGCATGAATGACTTTAGGTTGGCTTAAGTAAGACAAAAAAAACTAATTTATGTCGATGATGACTTGCTTACAGTGTTAAAACTCTAATTGGCTAAACGATGTGTAGGATGCTGACAAGGACATGAGGAGAGTGATGCATCAATTGATTACCGAGTGGCACAAATGGGCCCCCATATGGCTGCTCATTAAAAAAAAAAAAACCTACACAGCAGTCGCACCACCAAATTTTAAGCAAGTCGACTGTCATATGCTGCGTGTTGTGAGCTGTCGGAGCAAAGAAAACAATCACAACTCAGCGGATTCATGTAACACCTACGGGCCCCCACTTCCATGACTTTTCCCGCCAAAAGTCCAATAACGGCCGACAGCACATGAACGCACAACAGCAGCCCCAGTGTGGTGTTGTGTCACGCAGCATGCAGAGTGTGTTGGGCTGCTTGTCTCTCACAGGCAGGTGCTGCCGACCTACGACAGCCTGGATGAGCCGTCCGTCAAACGCATGAGCACCATCTTCACCTCGGCCCTCAACGTAGTCACCATCTTCTACATCACCGTGAGTGGGAAAAAAAAAAAAAAAAACGCACTTCCACCCGCACACCTGCCACCGCCATCCACACCGGTCACATTTTGCCTTCTGTCACCGCTGTCACATGGAGACGGTGATTCGGTGTCCTCTGGTGTCCTTTTTTATAGAATTCAGTGCCTCAAAAGTTATTAAATATTCTCAGCAGCTATTTTTAATGTCTGAAAGTATTTCTGTTTCTCAGAAAACTCTTTTTTTTTTTATATTTGTATCAGTGGTGAAATTTGACCTTCTTTTAAACTGGCATTAAACAAGTCTTTGAAGGTGACGTCTCCATAAGTCAGCATAACAGTCTTATGCATGCGCACACATTTTCATTTAGAAAACAAATAAGGAACATAATCGCCGTTCTAAAATTCTGCTTTAAATGCTCCCTCTTTTTTTGCTTACTCCTTTTTTTTTTCACCCCTAACCTCTCTCTGAACCCTCCTCCTCCTCCTCCGCAGGTGGGCTTCTTCGGCTACGTCAGCTTCACCGAGAACATCGCGGGCAACGTGTTGATGAACTTCCCGTCCAACCTGGTGACAGAGATGATCCGGGTGGGCTTCATGATGTCTGTGGCCGTCGGATTCCCCATGATGATCTTGCCGTGTCGCCAGGCCATCAACACCATGCTTTTTGAGCAGCAGGTGAGCTTGAATGCCACTTACACGCTTCCTATTCTGCAGGGGTATGAAAAAGGTTTGAGGACAGTTTACATGCTCAGTAAGTGTTTCCAAACGTTTGGCTGGTACTGTATGTATTATATTTCAATTTAATCTTATTATTTTTTTACAGTTTAACTCACTGCGTCATTATTGTGGCACTTGCATCCTCTCTGTTACGCAGTTTGACAAGAGTGAAAAACAGAAGTTTGTCGCTCCCTGTAAACAGAGCCCTCTCCAAACACCCGCTATGTAACTTCACTGTGACGTCAATCGAATGTTTATCGTATCCCGGCACACAAACACATCTGACTTGTTAAAATCCTGTGACACATACTGTTTATTATGTAGTTTAGAGGAGCTTCTGGCACGTGAACTGTTACATTTCTCCTCTAGGGGAAGAGGAAGCCCTACGTTTGTGCAACCAGTAATTTGGATAACACTCATTTTGGGCAATATGATGATAAGAAACGAGGCCAAGGATATACTGTCACAGGACCGCAACATGTCACTGATTTTATTCTTCTATTTTTGTCTTTTCTTTTCTTTCTCTCTCTCTCTCTCTCTCTCACATTTCTCTGTTTTCTGTCTTACAGCAGAAGGATGGGACGTTCGCTGCCGGGGGATACATGCCTCCTCTGCGCTTCAAGATGATCACCCTCTGCATTGTGTTTGGCACCATGCTGGGAGGCATTCTCATCCCCAACGGTACATCCTGTGTGTGTGTGTGTGTGTGTGAACAATCAGGCATGGATTGAATGGATTGAAATTGTGTGTGTGTGTGTGTATGTGTGTGAGCTCGCTGACTGGAGGTCTTTAAGGTGCATGTGTTCCTTTATGTGGGCGGAGTAGCCGGGGAGCTTTACGACGTGTGTGAATGTGACTTTACGAGTCAGTGACTGTCACACTCTAACACAGTCCTTAAATCAGGGCCCTAACTTTTATCTCCTTTTAGACGGCAGACAGGAAGATAGGGCTATTATTCTCTCAGACTCTTTTCATTCTCACAAACACACACTCGCGCACACACACACACACAGACAGATCAGTGTACACACTAATGCTGGCTCTCCGTCAGCTTCTTTGAGTCTTTTCGTCCCTCTCACAAACGGCTCCAAAATGGTGGCGATGTAAAGGTTAGCATGAGTTTATGTTTTATTCATCCTTTTATAGGGTGGCTGTTTGTTAAACTTTTAAATTGGGTGGACACATGGAGACACACACACACACACACATACACACACACACACACACAGCGGGTTTGGCTGGCCCTTTGTGTATCTAATCAGGCTAATAGACTGAGGAGAAGGGAGGTAAGGACCCTGGGGAGAATGGACACTAAATCTGAGGGAGACAATATGGTGTCCGTCCTCTGGATGAGCGATGGGTTTCCGGGCCCGACGCCCAGCCGGCCTGATCCTCAGACACAAGGGTGGGGCCAGGGCTCGCCGCTGCCAGGAGAAGGGTGCCATGGATGGGAGCCTGGGGCTGGGCGGGTGCTTGTTATGAATGGCAGAAGCAGGTATGAATGGAGCTAGCGATAAGGAGCGTAGTTTTGGGGAATTGCTTTGAGTTTCTTCAAGAAAGAGATACGGAACAGTGCGCTCAGCGGGACACAAACCCCTCAGCTCCGCCAGTGTTGGTGACATGCTTTGATCAGCGGTGGTTCCCCACACATTCCCAATCAGATGGGCTCAATTAGCTTCGTCGACAGATCGTGTTCCAGATGTGTTTATTTCAATTGGTTTTGTCAAGTGAACTCTACATAAAAGTGGACATCGTGATGATTATTTTTCATATAATTCTCAGTGTTAAGGTCATTTTGGTTAAGTTTGCTATCACTTGGAGTGGCAGAAGCTGGATCTCTCAACAATTTATCCATTACTTTAAGCTAATAATTTAAATACTATGTGTGACTTTAGCTAATTGTTTCATTTGTTTATCCATTATGTGTAGCTAATTATTTTAACTGTTCATGCATTACTTTAAGCTAATTATTTCAACAGTTTCTGTCTTACTTTAAGCTTGTAATTTTATCTGTTAATGTATGACTTTTGGCTCATTATTTTAGCTAATTATTTTGACTGTTTTTGGTACATTTAACTCATAATTTAACCATTTATCTTTTACTTTTAGCTCAAAATTTCAATTATTTATCCATTACCTGTTGCTAACTTTTCACCTGTTTAACAACCATACACCCTGACAACTGCAGATGTACCCCCTGGTTGGGAATCATTGCTCTACAGGACAACAACATAATGAATTTATGAATCTATTCTGCTTTTGTTTCTCCTCTTAGTGGAAACCATTTTGGGTCTGACTGGAGCCACCATGGGCAGCCTCATCTGCTTCATATGCCCTGCTCTCATCTACAGAAAGATCCAGAAGAACGGCATCATCTCTCAGGTTACAGAATTCGCACTTCCTTAATCATTTCCTCATTGAAAATATGTTTATTCACTGTTTTTGACCTGTCGTGCTGCCACTTGTTCTCTCGTCCCTGCAGCTGGTGCTTTGGGTGGGTCTGGGCATCCTCCTGGTCAGCACCTTTACCACCCTCTCGATCTCGGCCAGGAGCCCCGGGGTCAAAGTTCAAGCTCCTCCTCCTCCAGCACCTGACAAGAACAACCTGCCGCTACCAGACCTCCCTCAGCTCCACGGTAAAGATCATGACCCGCACTAATGGCTGGCATTCACTTACCCACTTGATGGACTGTGGATGAAAGTGGTTTACTAATGAGCCATGGAAACATTTACCTCAACGGGGCCAGAGTCAGGGTTGTCTGCGGCGTCTGAGATTGGACAGCAGTGCTGCATGTAATTATTTCATGCAAAAGGCACCGGTGGCAGGAGAGACATATTTACTTCTCATTTTATTTTCAAAGTCATGGATCGCAGCACACTAAAAGAGGAACTTAAAGTGAATGCGAGCCAGTAGCAAGGGGCCAGAAAACAAAAGCACAAAGCTACAGTGTAGAGAGAGAGAAAAAAAAAAAAAAAGGTTTCTTTCATCTCTGTAAGAAGAAAAGATGGAGACAGACAGAGTGACTGATAGACAGACAGGCAGGGTGAGGAGATAACCTCTTGATAATATCTGAGAGCAGCGCTGAGTGCTTGACATTGATGGAGCGAGAGTGATGCCCTTCAAACTCCAGCAATTTTTCTCTATCCCTCTACCTCTGTTCATTTCTACTGCCACCCCCTCCCCCCCAAAAATACATTGTCTACACCCCCCCACCCCCCCACACCCCCATATCTCCTGTGGCAGCTATAAAATGCCTGCAAGCTCTGACTGTATAAAGGGAAGGGGTTGATATGGGGTTGGGGAGGGTGCTAGGATGCAGATAGAACAAATGGAAATGAGGAGAGGAAACCTAGAAGTATGAAGGGGAGTCCAGACAGTTCCTCATCCTCACCTTTGTCCTTCTCAACAGATTCTTTTTCTAACCTGTTCACTGACACCAGAAAAGTCTCTTTGTCTCCATCTCTCAGTGCCTTTCTCTCTGTCTGAACCCTTGTTTGATTTTACTGCGTTCTTTCCACCCATCTTTGTAAAAATGAAACCCATGTGCACTGACATCCACACCCATTTCCTGTTTGTCACTTGAAATTTTGATTCATCTCCCTTTTCTCTTCTCTTCTCTCCCTCGATCATTTATTATACCTTACCAATTGTGTCAGTCTCGCTATTGTCAGTGTTTGCTGCCACCTAGTGGAACTACTAATCAGAAATACGACCGTGTGAGATATTCCTGGGTGTTATTTTGTTTTAATGTTAGCAGTTAATGTGCACAATAAACATCACTGTACAAGAAAATAAAGAATACATGTCAGGGTTAGTATTAAATATAATGCAATACAACAATGTAATATTTCTCAGACAAGAGAAAATACTGGAATAAATGAGCTGTCACATTTATGGTTCTTTAATTTAGTTGCAGTAATGTGTCTCATATTTTTCAGACTGACTATGGAGGCTGAGAAAATGTAGGAAAATTAAAAAGCCCATCAGCAGCAGTACTAAAGAGTAGCAGAAGAGTAAAAAATATCCCACTAAAACTTAAATTTTATGGTTTTATAAATCTGTTAGTAAAGGAGAAACAGAGTTTGGCAAAAGGATTTCAGAAATATGCTGACATCACGTTTTCATAGACATCCATCGTCAGTAGTTTGTGTTATAATAGGTTATTTTTTTGTGTGTCTGCATATAGATATGCCTCCAAACAAGAAGCCAGTGGAGATAGAAAAACCAGACCTCCCAGCTGATGAGGTGGTACAACCGGTGAAGAGGGACCCGGTTGAACCCCCTCAGATTAAAGGACCAGTGGAACAACCTGAGAAGAAGAAGGAGGAAGAGGTGCAGTTGGACCGTCCCGATGCCGGTAAGGAAACTGAACCAGGGCTGGACTTTGAGCTGATTCTTCAATGAACTGTGTAAAATTAGTGATGTCTTGTCTGTTCACACAGGTGTCGCAGTGCCAGAGGCAGAAGCGCATCGCCATGAACCACCCATCCCTCACGACGAGGTCCAGGTAGACACAAGAAAGAACAATGCAGAGCTGGAGGAGGACAATAAACAGCCGGTCAACCCTGCAGGAGGAGGTGAGGAAGAACCCAATAGAGATGAAGAGCATGCTGTGGAGGAAGAGGGAAAAAAAGAGGCCAAGGATGAAGAGAAACTGAAGCCTGTACAGGCGGTTGTGAGGAAAGAGGAAGTGGACATTGGCGGTGGTGAAGTCTTGTCCAACGAGGTACTGGAGAAGCCAGTTGGAGAAGCGGGCAAAAAGCGAGATGTTCCCGCGCTGAAAGAAGCAGAGAAGCTAGATCCTTTGAAAGATGCTGGAAACGCAGCAGCTGTAGGGGAGCAAGTCGACAAAGTGGACAAAGCTGTAGTTGCTGTGGGGAAAAGTGAGTATTTGTTGCTGTTCTTGTGTAACTCTATTCCGAGCCAAAAGACAGTTCCAGAAAACAACGCAACACTGACCTTGACCTTGTGATATTTGGTGATCTTTCAGTTCCACCACCTGAAGGAGAGCATCGCCCCGTTGCAGACGATCCTCCGGCCGCGGACAGCAAAGATGCAGCGGATGAGAAGATGGAGGGTGAGTGGAGAAAACTTGTGGAAGTCAAGGTTTTAGGTCAACAAGTTGCACTGCAGGGCTACTTTGGTGATACATTTTTCATTTTAAAATTCTACAATTGGATGTGGTGTAGAGTTTGATAGAAAAACATGAACAGTTTTGGCGTCTTTCCCTTGGAGTCAGAAGCTTTCAACAATCATATAGCTAAAAACTTGTGAATACCAGTCTCTGTAACAACAATAGACTCCATAGACCAGAATGCAACACAGCTGCTGCCTTGTGGGGATAATACTGTGGCCCCTTTTAACAGTAAGGCCCAGCACATGACTGTTTTCTGTTTAGCCTTAAGTGGAAAAAAAACCTACTGTAGTGAGTTTAAAGTCATTCTTAAAAATATATGAACTGAAATACAAGAGATAGAGGCAGACTGTGAGTGAGTGGGCGCAAAAGAATGAATTACAAACACTTTGTTTAATTGGCTAATTCAGGCTGTATCTCAACACACTTTAAAGGATTTATCTGTGGTCTTCTCATCTCACTTTGCTTGTTTCATCAGTGTGATCTCATCTCTTTGATCCCTTCTTGCTTATTGTACCTGTTATTATATTTAAGGTACAAATGGTGTAAAAAGCAGGAGAGGTATTCAAATCCGCTTCTTTCTACTACTTCCTGACCTTGCTTGATACACTCGGCAGTCTTTTTTGGCTTTGGTTGACTTTCTTATTCTGTTGTTTACTTTTGCCCTCTCTCTCCTCCTCCATCTTTACCCCTTTTGTTCTTTCTTTTCTCTGCCGGACTCCTATCACAGTGATAAAAAAGCTGGTTGCAGGTATGAAGTCCCTCTTGCCTCTTCTTCTCTTTATCTTGGTCTGTTGCTCAGATTTTCTGTAATTCACACAGTGGGCCATTTATCTGTATAGATAATTCTATATACATGTAGTTATATATATATTTGTGTTTCTATCATATAACTAAATAATGCACTCACCCCATCCTCTAACATAGTTCTCACTCTTAGTTTATGTTTAAAGCTTTATTTTAGAGATGTACGTTTGAATGGATCCGTGTTAGTGCAAAGCCATAGAGGAATATTGTCTATTTCCCTCCCCCTCTCACCTAGAGACTGGCCCTAGATCATCCTAACTAAGCTTTTTACAGATCCCTAACTTCTGCAAAGTTCTCAGAATAGCTCGTGACTTGTTTTAACTCAATGTTTCTGTCTCCATGTAGAGGGCCAGCTGGACCACGCGGTGCTACTGCAGGTGATCAAGCAGCAGCAGGAGCAACAGAAGAGACTTCTTGACCAGCAGGAAAAACTGCTGGCTGTCATAGAAGAGCAACACAAGGAATTCCACCAGAAACAGCCTGCTGGTGAGTACACACGGAATGTCTCACAAAATTTAGTGCACACACATAAACCGAGAGCGCAGTTATTAGAAAGTGGTCGTTGCGTTCAATTTAAAATTGATTTTAAGTGTTTATTACTTAAAGGGGCTGCTCAAGAAGGCGAGACAGAGAAAGGCATCCAGGAACACTTGGAGGCGATGGAAGGTGGAGCAGCAAAGCCCAAAGACTCTGGTCTGGCCTCAGAATTGAAGCAGCCCAAGGACGAAGCTGGAGCAGTTGAGCCTCACGCAGCTATGGCCCAGAATCAAGCTCAGGTTGGGGATAAGGCTGCTGAGGTTGGGGATGTTAAAGTAGTTGCTCCAGCAGCTTACAAAGAGGATGACCCTGCTAACCCTGTTGTACCCGGAGGAGAATCCCATAAGCAGATAGAGCTGGGGGCGAGGGGAGTGCCACTGGGAAAGAAAAAACCTGACGACCGTCAGCTCGTACCTCAGAATGAACAGGTTGCCCAACTTAAACATGAGGAAAGCAACCTAGATGAAGAAAAAGAGAAAATTAAAAATGAAATCATAGAGAACGAGGTTCAGGCAAGACTGGAAGAACAGCTTAAGAAGGCGAATCAGGAAAAGCTGGCCATAGAGAAGGAGTTGGAGGAGAGGGCAGAAAGAGAAAGGATAGAAAAAGAGGTGCAGATAAGATTAGTAAAAGAACGACTGGAGAGGGAGAGACAGGAAAAGCTAGCCAAAGAACTGAAGTCGGAGAAGGAGAGAGCTGAGAAAGAGAGGATAGAGAAAGAAGTGCAGGCAAGGGTGGAGAAAGAGCGACTGGAGAGGGAGAGGAGAGAGAAGCTGGCCCGAGAACAGGAGCTGGAGAAAGAGGCAAAAGAGAAACTCGCACAGGAGAAGGCTACAGAAGAGAGACGCCAGCAGGAGATTCAGAAAGCAGACAATGAAATACATGAGAGAGCGAAGAAAGAAAAGGAGGTGGAGGAGGCGCGTGAGAGGCTGGCCCAGCTGCAGAGAGCTGTAGAAGCCAAAAACGCAGCGCAGGGGGCTCAGAGAGAAGACGGCGAAGCTTTGAAGAAAGGAGGAAGAGACCTCAAAGAGAAAGTCGGCGCTCCGGCGGATCCCAGGGAGGACGCGGACGACGGGGCCATCAAAGCCGAGGCTCACCCCCAGGGCTCCCAGGAGAAGGTGAGGGACCAGGGAGAGATGGATCTAAGGCGGAGGCGCAGGGAAGTGGGACCCAGAGAGGATGGAGAGCCCCCGGAGAAGCCTGGGGTGTCCAGGGGGGTGCCTGGGCTGGAACCCCTGCTGGAGCTGGGGGGCTCAGACCTACATGCGGCCCTGGAGGAGCAGCTACTGGCCGGGGCGATGGTGCACACAAGGCAGATTAAGCAAGTCTCAGCGGATAAGGAGACGAAATAACACACCTTACGCACACACACACAGATTCTCACTTAACAGTTGGACAGCAAGTTGAACACATACTGTGTACTTTCTACAGAACCTCCTGATACTGTGGACCATGATATTGTTGCCTTACAGCCTCTCCTGCCTTCAGAACGTTGTGGACAAAGGACCATTTTTCTTCTTTTCTTGATACTGTGTTACAAACTAATCACAGCATCTTAAGCAGTCCAAGTGGTTGTTTGCTGTGACAGTTTGTATCACTCTGTAAGTAACCCAAAGTCTTTATTAAAGAGCAAAGAGTATGTAAATATTAACTTATTTTTGTCTTGTGAGGGGAGAATTTTGAAGAAGTTACTTTTAAAATGTATATAAATCTATGCAAATACAATTCTATGGAGTGCATTAATGGGGAAAATATATCACTTTAATTCCTTTTTTTTTTCTTCATTTACCAGCTTGTAGAGTCTTTCTGTAGGATCTGCTATATTGTCTCCTGTGCTGTTTTTTTTGTTAAGTTCAGGTCAATTTGTGTGTTCATTTTGTGTTTATGTGTTCATAAATACTGTAAATCTTTGTGATAGTTTCTTTTTATTTATCACATATTGAACGCAATGTGGGATCAAGCCCTTTCATAAGTGTTGTTTCAAATGAAAGCGGCTGTACTCTGATTCATGCTGGAGCTACAAGGTATAGTATAGTGTAGCCTTAATGTTCGATAAACTGTACAATGAAGCAGCTTAATTCAGACTGTCTGGGTCCATGACTCTAGTTAGTAATCATTCTGTTTTCAGTATCTCTTCCCTGTTGATTTTTTTCAGTGCCTTGCAATCCATATGCTGCAGTCGTGTTTTATCAAAGGAAAGGTTTTTCTCAATTTGTGGTCTTTTGTTTGCTTCCACTGGGCCTCTCTTGCTGTAAACAGTACAGTAATTAGGAGGAAATAAGATCCAAGGTGGAAGGAAATGTTGACTGTGTTTGTAGTAACCAAGCTTCTCTGAAAATTCCTCCATCAGTCAGCACTTCCAACACATGTTGGACCTTTTCTTTTTACAAGAGGCTATTTTTCTGACTATTTTTCTATGTGCATTGTTTTTCCTGTACATTTTGCTGATAAGAATGAATAAAATATATATTACAACCACGGTTGTTGGTCTGTGTTCAGACAAACAGAATCAGAAGGTTTTTTTTATTCACATTTTTACATTACAGAATTATATGGGTCTTGCGTGAGAAATAGAAGTACTGAAAAACACATACTTGCTTGATTGCAACAATATGTAAAGACACACATTCAGTTCATTCACAGGTACAAATAGTGCAGGTGCTGTTTCATCAACATCAGAGAGAATACATGCAGTGTTACAAGTCCATTCAGCAATTGCAAATTCTTCTCCCACAACACTGAACAGCTGATATTTGAGGACGCTCTGTTGAATTCACTACTCAAACACAGCCAGGATGCTTTCCACTCATTTGGCTTTTTTCTTGGCCTGTAAGAAAACAAATGAGCACATATCACCATTTAAAGTGACCAGCAGAGGGATTGTTGACTTTATCACTTACTGCATTTGCAAAACATGACTTCAGTGCTTGAAATTCCTTGGCACACAAGTCCTTCTGCAGTTCCTGTCTGCCTGTCGTGGTAGCTGCCACACACTTTCCATAAACTGTTGCCTAAATCACACAAGATGACATTAGACAAAGTCAGTCAGACAATGTCAATTACGCTTTCTCATTGATTGTGAAAAAACATCAAAGATGGCAGGTAAATTGGCAATAAAAATCAGTAGAGTATATTCTGTAGACTGCATTGTTCCATTTCTGTTGAATTGTACTTATTTTATCCTATATATATATATAACATTTTCAATCCAATTTCTCTCTTTGTAGCACAAGAGGGGCTGTACCTACATTTCATTGTGCAATCCTGTTTTATGTCAGGGCAATAAAGCTGTACCTACCCACCCCAAGAAAAGCCCTAGCCCAAATATATGCAACAATAACATTAGATTCAATAAATACAAACAGGGCAAACAGTTTTATAGCCAAACAAACAAACTAATCCAAAAGTCTTATATATCCCCTTCTATATTTTCATGACTGACAGTCACTCTGCAGTATCACTGTTTTATCAGCTGCAAAACTAAGATCATAGACTACACAATGATTTTTGTGGTGCAACTGTTTTGCTACAAACCATATGGGTGATGTTTGAATGGTGCTCAGGAACAAAATGTGGGATATTTTTTCTCTTTTGAAAACTCAAAAAAAAATTATTATTATCATTATCATTATTATTATTATTATTATTATAAATTATTTAAGATTCATTATCATTTATAACTGCAAATGGTGACTAATAAGTGAATGTAACTATCAAGCAATTATTTACTATTTACAGAAGTTATTACTAAATCTTTAGGGTGAAGCTAGAAGACAAAACGGCAAAATAGCACATTGAATGTCTCAGTAGGATAAAGTAAAACATCTGTAATAGTATGAAGTAGTGTTATAACAATACCAATTATAAAGCATTTTTTCAAATACTTTTTTTTTAACAGGCTGCAAAATACTGAGACTGCATTCACACTGGATAGGCTTTGTGTATGTATGTAAGTAGACCATGAGGATGTTTAGAGCCAAGCCAGGCTGACCAGTCCAAAACTTTAATGACTATGAATCATTAATAAAGGATTAAATGTTTCGCACTTTCTGATAAGTCATCAGGTCTGCAGTTAGTCATTCGATGAAGATAATTCAAGTCTGCAGTTATGAATGTTAATAAATTGTTAATAAATGGATGCCCTGCAGCCCTTCCTTTCTTTCTTTCTTTCTTTCTTTATGTATTTCTTTCTTTCTTTCTTTATGTGCAACAGCAGCAAAAATTTCATTGTCTGATATAACGATGAAAATAAAACTTTAATAACTGAGTTTTCTCGATTAGATTGTGGCTGTGAGCATCTGAAGTTGGCTGAATATTAGAGACGCATGTGAATTCATAGTAAATTAAGTTATTATCTTGTCAGCTGGTTTTCAGTGAGTGGCATATGCAGCTAGCCAGACTGAATTTTTGAATGAAGTGAACATATTTAAATTGCTAAAATATGCCAGCATCCCAGCCCTCTTCTTGTCAGTACTCACCTCTCCCGCACACTGCGCAAAAAGCTCCGGAAAAAGTCTCATTCTCTCCCGGCTGCGACTCCACACATTTGACCCAGACATGGTGTTGTTCAGGTAGGTAACGGCTGGTCCGTTAGGCTTTCAAGCCAAGTGACGTGCACGATAGAGAACAAGCGATTACCCGGAAACCGTTGCTGCTTCACAATTAACGTTAAAGTACTGGGGAATTTACAACGCTTTTAAATGAAAAATACATAACAACGGGCACACAGGCCAGCGCCATATTGTTGACCCTGTCATCAAGGAAACGTCCGGCTGAATATTCGGCAATGTGATTCGTTCATTTCCTTATCAATCAACGCGTGAGTGTTAGTTTTCATGAAGCCGATTCGCTGGTTCTCGACCTTTAAGCGCAACCAGAAAGCCAATAAAAGATCTAGTTTTGCTACTTGACATTGTCTGATTGGCTAGCTGTCACCTCAAGCTCCGCCTCCCCCCTCGTACACTGGAGAGGAAGATGAGTAACTAGCCAGGACTGCTAAATCATGGCCACATTTATGGAACGATTAGCTTTTCTTCAGAAAGTAAGTGCTGTTTACAGTCATTATTAGTGGGGAAAACAATTAACAGCTGAATGGAGCATGATGAATATGACGCAGCGTTAATGTGTCTGTTTGAAGCTGTTTAGCTGTGCCATCATTAGCTTTGCTAGGAACTTAGCCTGGCTGCTAGCTAACAGCATGAAGAAACACATTTGGCATGTTTTTCTGCACATCCCAGGTTTGTTTTATTAAAGTATTATAGCAGAAGGAATGCATGCATCGGTTTTAACTGTCAAGTTGGGGGAAACTAAACTGGCTGTCACACCCCGGTGTCATGCCAAGTTTTGTTTCCATTTCAGACTTTATTATACAGTTTTGTGGACCATACAGTTGTCATGGGATACACACTTTTACACAGCACCGTCACTGTTAGCTTTGAACTTGTGTGATCTAGACTGTTGTCCACCATCTCTCCCTCCTTACTGAAGGTCCCGACTCTGATGAAGGCCACAGCAGATGATGAAAACCCATGTCCTGGCTACCTTTTCCAAGAGATTGGAAGTATCCTTTGGCAGCATCAGATGTGTTTCATCTAGCAGCCCTAACTCTGCAACTTCTGAAAGCCATGCAAATAATATGTTGGCTCACATGACTCAGTGCAAGTAAATTAATTTAGCTGAGAGCTGTATAAAATGGTTAAAAATTACACTTATTATCTGGATTAAAGTGTGGATAAGCTTATGAAGTGGAAATGAAATGGTAATGCTATGAACATTATGGTTGAAAGGGGTTGAAATGGCTGAAATCAAAGCTCAGTGATACATCTCATGAAAAGTGTTCAGTGAAAATAATTATAAAAGAAAAAAAAGCACATCCCCAATATCAACTCAAGAGTTAATGAGTTGCTAATAATGACATTCTGAGTCTATGACGCTACACAGTCATATCCTTGACCATCATCACACTGTAGAAATCTCCCATGAGTCTTCAGGTTGTGGTCAGTGTTTGTTGGAGTATCTTCTGGAGAGGCTGCAGGTGGAGTCCTGTCATGTCAAACTCAAGGTGAGAGCAGTGTTATAACTCACAATTCGTTCCATAAAATTGCATTAAGGTCGTCAGTCTATGAGTAACTCAAGGTTTTATTCCTGCTCCTGGTATTTTAAGGTGCTGAAGATCTTTGTCCATCTCTGTGGCCACGGCTCCAATCATTTCCTCACAGAACTCAGAAGGAATTCCACCTTCATCCAGCAAGCATCAGGTTAGACATCAGTCACTTTGAACTGTTTGCAACATTGAACTCTCTCAGCACTCTGCGGCCGCTCTGTCACCTGAATATTCATTTTGTTCGTTGCTGCTGGCTGTTTTCCTCTCTTAAGTTTACAGTGGCCCTCCTGATCCCATCCATGGCACAGCATTGTACCAGAAAGTGAGAAACACGGCACAGGTAAGACGTACAGAAGATTCTGTCTCATCATCATTTCAATACAAGTCATAAATCTGTGACAGCAAGGCAAACACACACTCAGTGTCTTATTTACCTGTTTGCAGGAAGTAGCCCGGCTGCTTTTCACAGACATGATTCCCACCAAAAGCGGTGTCTCCCCACTCAATATAGCCCCCCCAACAATGGGTGAGTAATAAAAAAATGTAACTTAATGAAGACGACGATACATGGCACACACCGTTAAGTAACACTGTCACGTAGGATTGGGGATTAAATCCAAATCCAGCATTGAATCTAATTACTGGATTCCATAAATACAATAGGTTCCCTGTGTCTCTCTGTTCAGGTATGGGCTCAGCAGCTTCCCACAGGTCAGGAATGCAGGGATTTGGATACAATCCAGGGAGGCAGGGGACAGGTGAGTGACACCGTTACCTCCATCACAGTTCACACAAATCGTATCTTCTTCTGTGTACATTTCTGTACCTTTTACTTTCTGTACCTGTGGCTGTCAGGAGGCAGTGACACCCTGCTGGATAAGATCCAGAAAGCTGCAGAGGTAGTGGCCAGTGCTGTCCTTCCCCCAACTGAGCACCAGGGCATCCGTCTCCATGACAACCATTATCGGGCCGTCGTGGCGCCCTCTGCGCCCATAGAGGTGGCCGTGCCAGCTTGTGCCTACAATCTGCCTGCTCGCAGACCAAAAGGTGAGACATTTTTAAAAATAATTTTTTAATATTTTATTTGCACACACATAATACATGGGCTTATGTTGGGCTAATGAAGCTTGAATCTCAAATCTTTAAGTGTTAAATACAGATGTGAATCATAAATGTTCACAGTGTCACCACTACCTACAGCAGTGACCCAGAGGTGCCCAGGGCAGGTGGGAGGTGGCTGGGAAGAGACAGACAGCGGAAACAGCTCCTCTCACAACTCTTCTCAGGACATCGCAGCCAACAGCCGGGCATCTGTGGGCAGCAAGTCAGCAGGCACCGGCAGCCAATCAGGGGCCAGTAGAGAAAGCAGTGGGGACCTATCTGAGCGGTGAGTGGCAAAGTCAACCAGTGACGTTTTAGAGCCAGTAGATTTATCTTGGAACGTCCCGTGTGCAGTTATGTCATGATTTCTAGGTCGCTGTGTGCAAATTAAATTGATCTATTGTTATTGTCACATCTCTCTTGAACTCTGTCTGCTCTTCAGGGTGGAAGCCTTGCAGTTGGGGGACTGTGGCCAAGAGATGGCGCTCATCAGCAGACTGTCTGAAGGCTCCAGAGTTTTCCTGTCCCGAGAGGAGAGCCAGCACTTCATCAAAGAGTCAGTGCATCCAAAATCAGATCAAGAGTAAAATAGTTTGAGCTAATTGTCCCTTTATGTACTATATTATATGTCTGTTTTCTTTCCCTTTTAACACAGTGTGTAATTGTTGGGATTTGTAGCCTGATTTCAGTCTTTTTTTTTAATCTGTCAGGTGCTCCATTCTTAACTGTGAGGTCGTGGTGGAGTTGCTCTCAAGCAGGCTTCAAGATCCATCAAACACCGTTAAGATGGTAATAATGTTTTACCATCTAGTGAACGCCTGTTTCTTAAAAATATTGTACAACCCTAATATATTGTATTTCTCCAATCCTGCAGCGGGCACTGTGTGCAGTAGCATGCCTCATGACCTCTGACCTCCTCTCTCTGGAGCAAATGTTTGCTGCTACACAGCGAAAGCTTCGTCAGCTAAGTGAAGGGCCACCTGGACCCGTGGCCAACAAAGCCACTAAGGTATAAAAGAGACAGTGAGAAAAAAGCTGCAAATGTTGAAAACTGATAGGACACAACTAGAGAATTTTTTTTTTCTTCTTATCTCCTCCTACCAGATTTTGCGACAGTTCGAGGCTCTGATTTGTGGATCTTTACATGCTACCAGGCAGGAGCAAACTGCAGCAGCAAGCAGCAGCAGCCATCAGGCACCATCTAATCAACTTCCTACATCTACATACTCAAACCTTTTACTTCAAACCCACTCTGCTGACGACAAAAACCTCAAACATTATCAGGTAAAGGACCTCCAGCCTGATATCTCACCTGCAGATATCAATCACCCACCTTCCCCTTCTAGTCTGGCCCGCAGCGGCTCCCCAGGGGAGCCGATGAATGACGATGACAAGGGGTCTCTCATTCAGCAAGAGTTAACGCAAAGCCAGGTAGAACCTGTCAGGACTGCTGAGGTTAAACCAGCGGCTGAAGATCAAGAGTGTAACACAGACAGGAGCTCTTCCCCTCCCTCTGAGCTGCAGAGTGAGCAGCCCTGTGTGAGCAGACTGTCCCTGTTCAGTGGTATGGAGCTGGTGACCAAGGGAAGACCGCTGTGTGACAGGCGTCTCAGTGAGGGAGAGACATCCCAGACAGAGACTGATACGGAGAATGACACTTTAAGGGAGAATCAAGCTGTGGATACCTCTGACAGTCCAGTGGACTCGTCTCTCCCTTGCATCAGTAAAACCAGTGAGGATGCTTCTTCAATTTGCAGTCCAGTTGTATCTGGTAGCAGCCAACCAGTATCAGCCTTCTCATTTCTCAACTTTTGACTACAGAGAGACCAACTTTTTACAGCTGGAACTGTTAAACCAATGATGTCAAAAAGTATTTCCTTTCAGAAATATATTTAATTGTATGAACGAACATCAGATCTGTAAGGTTATAATTAAATAGACAGCTTATTCACTCACGTTTGGGTTTTCCGTTCTTATCTGTATGGTGCCTCCTCGGAAGCTGTATTTTAGCAGCAGCTTGAGTCAGGAGAAAAAAAATTCTTTTAAGTATGGATGGGTGCAATCCTGCTGTCTGTTTGTGTCTAATTTCTCACAAGCATTTCACAAGTATGGTTGTCTTGAATTACAGGTTATTACTGACAGTTGCTTTATCTCAGGATTCCTTTTAGGTAATTGAAACAACTTGTACGCCTCTGCAGCACGCCGTGAACCTCTGAGGGGGAGAATCCCTCCATGTGTAATTTGCACTACAATTGCTTTTCTTATGGATTCATAAACCTACAAATGAGAGTTGTCTTCCACTCTTTTTTTTTTTTTTTTTGGTACTAAGCTATTACATTATGTTAATGTAAATGTTGTCTGAGTGTTAGTTTACAAATTATTTATTACGTCTAGCCTGTATTGATTAAAACACACTATGCTTATAAAACACTTGTTTGGGGAACTAATGGAGGAAATAATTATTGAGATTAGTGTGTGTGTGTGTGGAACTGTGTTAGGCTAAAAATCTGCAAGCAGCATAATGCAAAATATCTGCAACTTCATGTCACCAAATAAAAACCTTCAGTATCTCACCATTGTTATTTCAGTGATATACTGTACTGCAGTGTTGAGTACTGTGGAATGTAGTATGAATTACAGGTCCAAATGGTAATCCAGCCTACCAGTATGAACAATGAATGCTACTTGTGTTTTTTTTGTTTGTTTCAGTGAACTCAAGCCATGCTGTTGCACATGTACAGTAAGAATGCTGATGAACAATAAAACATGCTGTATTTTTTTGTTACAGCACTAACCATTACATAAATGTAACAGTGTGTTTAATAAAACTGTAAATTTATCAGTGACATGTTGCAGACTTCGCTTTCAGCAACGCTTTATTTCAATGTCAAATGATTTGGAAAATTACATAAAATATGAATCACTATCACATCTTATTTTATTTGCAACACAGTGTACTGGTCATATTAAACCATCCATAAACCAGTATGGGTGACAGGCTTTATGACACACGCATACACACGATATGTTGAATGTTTAAAAGAAGTAAACACCTGGTAACTAATCTGGAGAGCCTTTTCTCGAGGGCTTATTTTTGTTAGGAGTCCTACGCTGAGCACGCCACTGACTGAGCCACAGACTCCTGTGCTTGCTGTCACAGCTCTATAATTAGCCAGGGTCTAATCTGAGGTTGGATTTTGGTGGTGAGGCTCATGAAGATTCTCTGTTCTGTTACCTTGAACCCACAGACCTACCACACCTAAATGTTCTTGAATCATTAAAATAGTGAAAATTACCTGCAAAGAACAGTATCTAACTTTATCACTTTGGTTAGAGAAAACACATAAGGCCTAAAATGTTGTTTAACAGGATTGTTTTGGCAATGCTCTTTGGGAGTTAATCTGTTGGCCTCCATCGACAACTCCCACTCCACAGACACAAACATGCGACTGACTTCCCCGGTTGAGAGTAAACAGAATGAGGAGTTATTGAGTAAAGTGCTTCGCTTTATTTAGTTTTGCAAGCACTTTGGATTATCACACTTTTCTTGTGATTAGCACCAATGAAAATGTCCACGCATCATCAACGCACGCATGTTAAGAGAATGATACCTCTTTATAAAGTGCACAGGGTGCGTGCACACACACACACACGCACGCACACACACGCACAAACACACATACACATCAATACTGCACAGTAAACCACAGTGGCTGGGCCATGGAAAGGCGGATGTGCTTATGGTCTTCACAAATGGTACATGGCAAGGTGGGGATGAGCCTTCATGCCCAAAATCTGTAAACCTCCCCACACATCATCCCCTTCCCCCTGACCCGAGTGTGTCGCTTGAGGCTTTCAAGGAGGGGCCACCGTGCTGCTAAAGTCAGCACTGATGGGCGAGGGACTAAAGGTCAGGAAAGGGGTCACAGGTCACGGTCATGTCGAGCCCGGACGTCCTCTGGTCTGCAGACTGCTGAAGTGCGCCTCCCTCAGGACTCTGTTGATGTAGTCATAGGAGACACTGCTGCCGTCTCCATGGAAACCGTGCTGCAAGGAGCTGGCAGAGTCTTCAGGCTTTGGGCTGAGTGAGGACTGGGAGATGCAGTTGTTCTGGCTGTGTATGCATGGCCTGGTGGTGGCCACTATTGCTCTCTCTGGACTGCTGATCCCATTACTGCTGTCACTGCTGGAAGACTGCAAACAGAGATCCAGAGATGGGCTTTGATTTTCAGCCTTGTGGACGGATGCAGATGCTGTAAATAAAACATCCTGAGCTTTTCCTGGCATTTTAGCTGTGCATGTGCAATGCAGAGTCACATGTATTCATATGGTCTATCCATAAATGTCAGTGGGCTTTACACTATAAACTGAGAGATAAATGACCTCAGTGGAAAATTTGCTTTTCTCTCTAGTATTGACCTTGATCACACATTCCAATGAAATCTGGGTAAACCTGTGCCTGAGTGATGCTCTAAAGATCTAAGAAAGAATCATTTCAGCCTCACCTCTGAGTCCAAATCTGACACAAGCAGGCTGGGACCCCCTCCTGACCTCTTGGCCTGAGGACTCAGCTGCTGGTCCTCCTCACTGTCACAGCTACGGTGACGCTTCCTGTGAAAAACAGGAATGGAAGAAGATAAGAGTATTGTAGAGTGAACATGTGAAGTGAAGGAGATAGTGTGACAGGAACGATGCAGAGAGGGGGGGTGGAGGATTGGGCGGAGAAAGGCAGAGTACCAGAAAGAGGAGACCAAAAATAGCAACACACACACACTCAGGCAGTTACATGATCAGACATGTGGCACTCCCATTATAAGAACACATTGATTAACATACCTTCACTTGGGTATATACAGAGCTGAAGGGACAAGTCTAAGTAAGTCCACTTCATTGTGTGATCAGACTATATTGTGTGGTGGGATTAGGGCTATTATATAATAAGATTCAAGCTCCAAGATGTTTATTGTCAATGCGGTTATACAAGTACAATCATGTTAAATACTTTGGCTGGGAAGCTCCATTACAGAAAAACAGTAAATACATATACGTATATAAAGACATACAAAATATAATATAATATATAAAGCAATAAATATGTAAATGTATATGTTTAGGGAAAATGTATACATTTAAAGATATATACATACATACACACACATATATTCTGTCTTACATATATGTGTGTATTTATGTACGTGTGTGTGTGTATATACACACACACACACACACACACACACACACACACACACACACACATATATATATAATATATATATAAAGGCAGGACAACGTGATTTAGTTACAATGTTGTCTTTTTAGTCAAGGTAAATGTAATACTGTATGTAATAATGAGTATTATGAGTGTGTAATAATGAGTACTAAAAAAGCAAGATGTGTGAAAATGGCTTTACCTGTTGTCAGTCAGCATTTCTGCAGTCTTGACGGATGTTGGCAAATATGAAGGTTGACACTCCTTGTGAGCCGGGACTTGTTTTAAAGCTTTGGTCGGGTTACAGCTCCACGACCATATCGGAGAAAATCAGTATGGCAAGCTCCCTCTCATCTCATCAGGCGGTGCAGAATGTGAGAGTAAAGCCGGCTGAAGCACAGATCGACGGCTGCGGTTGAGTTCAGACCTGTCACCGCTACCGTTGTAACAGCTAGTTGTCAAGCTAACTACTTCAGCTAACTGACCTACTGCTGCCGCCGCTGCCGCTGCTCTATGCTAAACTTCTTCCGCTTTCGTATTCCGTCCACTTGCCGTTAATTGTGGTTAACGGTTTGCCTGGAACTCGACGACAACGTGACACAAGAAACCGAATAAGTAAAGTTAAAGCTAAATTAAGGTTTAACGCTGTCAGAAGTAGGAAAACCGACACTTCGGTGTTGTTAACTGTGTCATAGTGACGAGCTCGTCTTCGCTGAAGAGAAGAGCTCCACCCCTCTGTTTACATGACGTCACTAGTATAACCACGAAGCCGCTTCCTGTGGTGATGAACTCTGAGCTAAGATATAATCTCGTTTTTAGCTTCTGTCTTCCCGAATTAGCTGATTAATTTATCGTAAGAGATGGAACTTTGATATCATGTTGAAAATCGGCTTTTCCGTTGTTTAATGTAAGAGTTGCAACGTGTTGTATGCTGACTAGATAGTTATCTCACAAGTCGTCATTAGCCTAAATGTGAAATACTGTATATCTACTGTTTGTGCACAGGCAGGTTTATATTTACATCTATACACCCTCTACGTTTGGTCCTTGGAGATTTTAGTTCGCTAGAATTTAGCTATGTATTCACATATTCATATGTTTATTATTTTATATGCTGAAACTAGGGCTGAAATAAACTATTATTTTCATGTTCATTTAATCTGCCGATTATTTTCTCGATTCATCGATTTATTGTTTCGTCTAAAATGTTGAAATGAAAATAGTGAAAATTACCCTTTTTTATGTTAAAATTCAACACAGTCAAAGTTGACATCTGCATATGTCTTTTTGTTTGACCAGTCCACAACGATAATGATAATCAGTTCAATGTCATTTATGACCAAGAAAAGCATTAAATTATCTCACCTGAGAACTTGAAAACAGCAGATTTTTGACACTTCAGCTTCAAAAATGGCTAAAATGATTAATTGATTATCAAAATAGTTGCTGATTAATTTTCTGTCATTCGACTAATTGATTAATCGACTAATCGCTCCAGCTCTATCTTAAACCTATGTTAAACTCCCTATAATGCTGTAGCCTATATGCTGTTTTGCATAACTTCAATGTGCTACAACTTATACTTTCTTAAAAACTTTGACTTATGCATTCCAGCCCAACATGTAGTGTATTAACTGTCCTATGTACATTTTTCTTTGCTAGCAGCCTCCTGTGTGGCTTGGTATAGGATACCAGGACACATTTTAGTCATTAGAATCTAGTTTTCATTGTTACGCCTCTTTCAAATACAGTTTTTCATAAACATCCATAGGTTACCATATAGGGTCAGGTACCCAAACAGCAGCAGGGAACAAAAGGAACAAGAATGATCTCTGCATGATGGAAAAGTTATGTTATAAATTTCACATTGATTCATCTGTAGTCATGTTAATGCTGTATATCTCTCCCGCAGATGAAGGTGATACAACACTCTGTGGAGACACTGAAAACAGCTTTGGTCTCTAATCATCAGGACCTGGTTAAACTTTACAGTAAACACACAAAAGAAGAACGGCGTCTTCTGGAGGAGGGATTCCACTCAGGGCAGCATGGTTCCCTTTTCCAGCCCATCACAGTGCATTCTGACTCAGACTGGATTCCCGCTCACCCCGAGGAGCCTCAAGACTTTGGGAGCTTCTACAGAGACCCTTACCGCAAGACCCCCAGTGCTAGCTACAATACCATTTACATTCAGACTATAGGTTAGTTTGTTTGTTAAAGCCTCTGTATTCCTCGCTTCTAGAGAAGTTTGTGAGTGTATGTGTGTGAGAATGTTCTCACAGCTTTAGCACCAATAAGATATAAATGAGCTATTTACACTGACTGACATAGTACATAGGAAAGGCCATGTAATAATGCATAACTCATTAAAAATAAATCTGTCACCATGCAAATGATACTGTGGTTTACGCAGATTAATAAGGCATGTACAGTATGGTTTACAGTTATTTTTGGACTCTATGTGCAGCATGTCACACTGTTGTTAGCCTTAATTCAATACTATGTTTCTTGTAGGTTCCTTTGGAGAGGCGGGGGCCCGGACAGACCAGTATGTGGAGTGGCTCAGAGAATACTGCCAGGCCTTCTTCTATGGTCTTGCTGTTAAGTTGCTGCCAGCGGTTACTGTTGCTGAAACAGGGTGCTCTTTCAGGGTTAACAGTAACTCACACAACCTTCAGATCCTCACTGGTAAGTTGGGAGTTTCTGCTCTTAATTTTGGCAAGTCTACAATCATACCATAGTCTTGCGATACCAGACAATCAGAGATCTCCGCTTACCGAAATCTGGGGATTTCTAAACTCACAGTAGTTGCTTGAACGGCGGCGAGTACAGCTAACAAACCTACACCCCTTACATTTTGTCAAGGACACGCCTTACCAGAAAAAATGTTCTCCCCCCATTGTCCTCCGTCGTGAACTGCATGTCACTGCCAAAAATGTGAAGGGCCACCCTAAAGACTTCAGATTGGTTCTGCAGTTCAGGGTTTTTTGTAAACTCTTTATTGTTTCTACCCAGTTTTAACTACAAAACTTGGGAGATTGCCCTCAGTGTCTATGAGCGAAGCATTTAGAGACTGAACTGTGCGTCTAATCATACCATATCCATCCCTATTAGTGTTTTGTCATCATTGTATTCTCTTGAAATTTAGGTGACTTGCTACGATTTCTGGGCAACAGGAAACCAAAAGATGCTTTTTGCATTGTTGGAATTACAATGATTGACCTCTACCCCAAAGACTCCTGGAATTTTGTCTTTGGACAGGCTTCTCTCAGTAAGGGTAAGATTTTACAATGTCTTAACTAAGAAAATACAACTTTCTCAGTGATTAGAATGGAAACATGTTAGCACACAAAACTACTACAGAATACCACAGAAGAGGGAATCAGTAAATATAGCTTTATCAAAAATGTTGATGTAAATAATACACATATAATTGATAATCAGTACTCTTCTTTTATGGAGCATTACGTTTCTGATAATGTAGTGTGGTTGAGCAGCCACAAGATGGTGCTGAAGTGAAATACATCCAGGAGAGATTTTATCTTCCTCACTGTTGATTCTTATCTGTGTTTACAGGAATGGGTGTTTTCAGCTTTGCCAGGTATGATGACTATTTCTACACCAGAAGTTATGCGGGGAGGCTGAAGAAACAGCTTAAGCCAAAACAAGGGGACTATTCTGTGTTTGATGGATATTACACCCCCCCCCATCACCAGCATTCTGCTGCTTCGGTCCTGCAAGGTTACTAACAAACATGCTCCTCCTCACTTAGTGTTGGTACTATGAACTTTGGAGTGGTCTCGTCAAAGGTCCTCCATTGCTTCTTTTTATCAATATTGGTGATTAGAGGACTCAATACTAATGAAAAAAAAAACATTTAACTTCTGTGCTTGTGTTTGTTTGTTTGTTTGTTTATTTTTTTGGTCAGAAAAATACAAACTTTAATCATTTCTTTCCAGACAATGACCCATGAGATTGGCCATATGTTTGGAATAAAGCATTGCCAGTGGTTGAACTGTGTCATGCAGGGCTCCAACCACCTGGAGGAGTCAGATCGTAGGCCTCTGGATTTCTGTCCCATCTGCCTTCGAAAGCTACAGGTCTCAATTGGCTTTCAAATAGCCGAAAGATATAAGGTAAAAAAATACATTTTTCAAGGAACAATAGTCTTATGTAAAGCAGCTGACAGTACAGTGCTGCTCCGGTGTCATAATTAAGATATAACCATCATCATATTAACTGGTAGACAAGGTATTGTTAGACTAAATAGCTTCAGCTGATTCTCTCATAGATTATATAGTACATCCTCAATGGTACAGGAGGCCTAGTCATGATATACTCCATGCCAAAATAGTTTTTGTTAGCTTAATTTGAGTGCTCACTTACTTAAGTCAGTGAGTTCAGTCTAAGGGTCACATGACAAATTAAGCCTGATTATTTCAACCCACTTTCTGGCTCTTTCTAGCACGGCACCAAGAATGTTCCCAGCTGCCTGGGTTCAAAAGAGGTCTTTAAAACAGACTGAATTTTAAGTGTAGATATTGGAAGACATATTCTACACTAAATTCACAGTGACTGCTTGAATTTTAACCATAATTGTATATTTCACTTGCAGTGAGCGCATAAACTTTTTCTCTTAGAAATGATTTTGTTTTGCTTATATGCACTGTATCTGTTACTATGGTAACTTTACTGTACACTCTAGTGATTTGTTGCAACATGTACTTTTTTTCTTTTTTTTTTTACAGAGAAGCTTCTGGTTATTCTTAATAATAAGATGTTAATACCAAATGCATTGACAAAATTAGATCCATTTTGGTTTTTGTTCTTTTTTAAAGTGATTATCTGTGTTCATCAGGCCTTAATGCACTGGATGGAGGAGGATCAGAGTCAAACATCCACACCAGAGGAGGCCTCTGCCTCTCAGCTCCACTTTCCCAAACCCACTGAAGCCTTTCATACATCCAAACTGTGGCTCTGCAGGTGCCTGGACATACTGGAAAAAAATGAACGATAGGACTTGCCCATAACTCTGGGTAAGATCTAGGCAGAGTAGGATGTCTATATGCATGTAGCATGTACTATGCATCATTTACTCTGTGCTTAACATTTCTGCTGCTGTTTGGTTTCAAAACAAAATCTTGATGTTGTTATGATTGTTACACCCAATTTCAGAATGACAACAAGGCCTTATATTTTGTGTGAGGGGTATTGGCTGCCCATAGCAATATGTCTAGAAGAGACTCTTTATATTTAATATTCATTTATATACTAAGTGAACACCTGTGGGCATGTGTGTGTCTAGACAAAATTAAACTGTATGTTCAGTTCAGTGTTGTTTTTTAACCAATGTTGTAAGTATTTACATTTATTTTTCTATGTGAACTGAAGGTACAAAAGCATTTAGCTACAACTGACATGAAGTGAACATGATGGGGTCATGTGACACATCTCATCCACTCTTGAAAAAACTTGTTCATTGTTGGTTTGTTGCCTCTTAGCTTGAGTTTTTATAAGTTCTGAGATCAATTTATTTGAATGTTTGGTACAGTGGCTTTATAAATGATCTGGTTGAAGTGTATTAAAATGTTAATTTATCATATGTGAAAGGTAAATATTTATAAAAATAAACAATTACACATAATTTAGATGCTCAAATCACTGTTGTTTATTGTGATTGAACACATTTTCATTACAAAAATTTTTACCTCTCACATCACATAACAGTGCATTGTCAGCTTGGTGACAGTTTGATGAACAATAAACACTTTTAACCACACGTTTTCTCCTGAGCTTCATGTATTTTCTATAACACAATCTTTCAATAGATTTCATGTTACAGAAGCTGTGCAATTAATTGTTTTCGCGGCTACATTTGCTTCACAGTATTTTTCTGGCTATCATTATGGTATCGATCACCAGCAGGTTTAGTTTATCAAGTTTAAGTGTTACAGTTAAGTTTAGTGTTCTTCTGTCTGGAACATCTGACACTATAGCACCTTTAATACTCAATCACACATGGTCCATTTTGAACTGATGTATACCTTCCACACATCACTCACACCACTGTCTGTTAAAGCAAGAAGCTAACTGTATAGTTTACTCTTTTTAATTCTAACAGAATTGACACTATAAAAAACACTGTTTGGTACATCAGGTATGTAAGGCACAACTGCTACATACATGTTTTGATCTAAAAGTTCTCAAGATTGCTTGCAGAAACCAGATCTTCAGCAGCATCTCAATATTGGTCTTTCTTTCCATCCTCATCGCTCTGCCAGCAGTAGTCTTTAGATAGTCTTTTACTCTCACATTGCTTTGCCATTTTATTACCTTTATCCTGTGTTATCAGTTCATGCAAAACGTATAACTTCCTCGACATCTCTCGTGGCCCCCGACTGGTTGTGGTCCAAGTTGTCATCTCCTGAGCAATCCTCCGGACTGTCAGTTCTATTGTTCAGTTTATCCCCTCCACTCTTTTCTTCTGAGTCCCCTTTTACTTCAAGTCTGTCTTCGTTGCATTTTGAGTTCCTCTTCCTACAGAGTAATCCTTTCTTAGCAGGTTTTACTAAACCCAGGAACACAGCACTCAGTGCCATGCCAATGGCACAGGAGTAGAAGGCTGATCCGTAGTTGTGAGTCACATCTACCAGCACACCTACAGGTAGAAAAGAATTCAGAGAAAACTTTATGCACTTAAAAGGGCACCCTAGCTAACTAACCTGTGAAAACAGTTGTATTATGTCCTCTATGGTTCTGAAGGGAGCTTTCTAAAGTCTGAGAAAATAACCCTGATGATGTCACCAGGGTTATCCTGGCTTGGGCATAGAGAAATTCTTCAAGTAAAGCCTACGTTACAAACTCAAGCTGTGGAGTATGCAAGACATTGGTCTTTACTAGGCAGGGAAGGATTTTATGTGTTGCATTATAGGAAATGTAGGATCCTGTATTTCTGGAGCTTTACACATAGTAATTACTAAAAGTCAGGATATCTTATTCTCTGCTGCACTGATTTTGACCATTCTTTATCTCTCACAAGTCCCTTCAATTGGTGCAAGTGCACCAAAAGTGCAATATTAAATCACTGGAATACCCCTTTTAAGCAAACAACAGGTATTCTGTTAGAAATTCTAATAAATGCTATGAAATGCTATTCTGTATATTAGATTTTATATTATATGAATAATATATCAGATATATAAAATATATTTGATCTATATCCATACATATCTATAGCATTATGCATTTCCTGGCTGTGGCTGTGATTAAAGTCTGCAAGTGGAACCATAGCCAATATTTTTAGTAAACTTACCTCCAAGTGGGGGTCCAGCCAGCCCAGCAAAGCTTTGTATGAACACATAGACACCAGCAGCTGAAGACATCCTCTCTATGCCCACCACATCATCCTCAGCCAGCAAAGGGATGTGGGTACATGCTAAGGTCCCCATAAAAAACCCATACAAAGCAGAGCACACAGCCAGGCCATAGAACTCTGTGACCAAAGTAAATCCCACTAGATCCGCAGTCATTGTAATTACACATGCCAAAAGAACAAGAAGCTTCTTTTTCCTGAACCGCTTCTGGCTTAGGATCCATCCAATTGAGAAACGGCCTAAGATTTCAGCTACAGCCATGGTAGAGAGCATGTAGGTGGCGCGATCCCGCTCAACACCTCGACTCACGCTCAGCTCGATGATGTAGAGTTGAGGGGCGAAGAAGCCAAGTGTGGCAAAAAGTCCGAAGAGAGAGTAGCAGATGAAGCTGCACTCTCTGAGGATGGAGAAATCTAGAAGTTTAGAGTTCTTTGCAGATAACTTTTCATCTCCCGATTCCTTTTCCTCATCTTTCCTCACTTGTTTCTCTGAATCTTGGTGCCTTTTCATGTCCTCAGTCTCTGATTCCCTAATGTCTGCTATACCATTTTCCGCAGATTTCTGTTCCTTCTCTAACCTTGCTTCCTTCTGCAGTAAAGTTTTCTCCTCTGGGCTGCTGTTGTCTGTGTCCTTTAGAGACTGGACACCAGAGTCTCCAGTGCTCATAGAGTCTCTGGTTAACTCCTTGTCCAGACTGTAGGAGGTATTTGGTTCAAATGAGGTCTTGTTTGTCATAGAGTCTTCTGGGTTTGCGCTTTCTACATTTTCCTGCGTAGTAAGGGCTTCCAGTTCCTTTGGGGATGATCTGTCAGTCTCTGTCTCGTGGGTTGCTCTGGGTTTGATAATGATTGGCCGAAGCAGAGCACCACAGATGATGATGGTGGCTTGCAAGGCTCCTATCACTGCCATGGTATGCCGCCAGCCAATATGGTCCCTCAGTGCAGAAAAGGCTTACGGGGCAAGAGGAGATATTGAGTGAGTGTTAGGCAGTAAAATTACATACATGATATTAAGTATGAGGTGTTCTTCGTATATAGGCTGCTATGGAACAGACATAAGATCACAGAAGACATGACTTTGGTGCCCTCAGTGGTAATTACAACTGTGCTTCTTAGCTACAGCTTCATTAAAATTGCCTATGAACCTTTGAATAAATGTTTTCCTTAGACATTTTATTGAGTAAGACTTTTCCTGCCACAGAATAAGTCATGCAAGCAACCTTGCCTAAAGAGCTGCAAATTCTCATTAGTATATGTTACAGTGATCCTTGCACTCACATGGTGCCAGAGCAAACATGGACAAGGACTCTCCAGTTGAAGCCATGGCCGTGACCAGAGATCGTCGACGGTTAAAATACTGGGACAGGATCGTCACAGTGGGCAGGAAGGTCAGACAGTAGCCCATACCTGCAAAGTGGAAAAGAGGCACACATATTTAAAACTGTAATTCAGCTCAAGACATTGCTAAAGAACAAATTCAACAAATAATAGTATTATGTGAAGTTCAAAAAGGGAGACAAAGGAGGAAGAAAGACATTCAATACCTGCAACTAACCCATAGGTGATGTACATTTGATTGATGGAGGTGGTAAAGCTTGTGGCAATGGTACCAGAGGAAATAAGTAATCCTCCAAGCATTACAACAAGCTGGAAACCAAAGCGGTTGGTCATCACAGAAGAGAGAGGACCTGAGGACCCAACATTAACAAATTATTGTTAGGTGAACACTTTGCATTCACAGCATAGAAGGTACTGTAATTCTTATAACATTATCGTCATTTCAGTGTTCAATCAGACAGTCTGTGTTGAATAGCTTGTTTCTTTGTTTTGCAGGCTTGGCACCCACTTCATCTCACCATCTACTCACCATTGAAGGTCATCACAAACACACAGATGGAAACAATCCAGGAGACTCGACTGTTGGTCTCCCCAAACTCCCCCATCAGGTCCTGGAGGAAGATGCCGAAGCTCTTGATGGTGCCATAGGTGAAAACCTCCACCAAGAAAAAGGCTATGGCCACCACCCATCCCCAGCCTCCATCAGGGGCCTCTGGGTACACATTGGGCCCCAAGAAACGTGGTCCCTTGAGTCTACACAGTGCCATGTCTTGTAAAGAGAAATGACAGTTTAAGTGAATGGCGTCGTGGAGCACAATTTTTAAAAATTAATTAAAAAAAATAATTCAAATGTCTATACTTCGACAGGTTGACTGACTTGAAGAAAAACATTTGTAAAATATGGTCGCAAAATGCCAAGTAAATGTGAATCTTGAGTAGGTTAATGTAGTGTGCTTATTATTGTACAGGTGCTTAATAAGGCATGAACATGAGGATTAGCATCATTTAAGCCTGGCTGCCTCTTAACACTGGGACATAGTGAGTAAGTTAGCTGCAAATATTACAATATTTCTGTTTCGCTCATAGAATCAGAAACAGACATATTTGCAAGAAAAATGTGTGCGCCCCTGTCTTATGTAACCTGTCGCACAGAAGTCAGCATAAAGTTTTGCTAGCTGCTGTTCCTCTTTTCATTAGAGAACGGTTAATTTAGAGGTAGTAAGCTGACTTGATAGCTACTGGCTGATGAGTAGGGTAGTAGATATGATGTAGATATGATCAATGACTTCCCCTCTTAGTTATATTCCTTTTTCTGTATACTCTTGCCTTTGAATAAAGTGCATAGGTGCATCCTTACAGGCTACTGTTTAATGTACAAACACTGTCAATGCTGTAACCAAAGATGGAAAAGCACAGGTGGTAGGACAAGGGGGAGGCATTGGGTAAAATTACATGTTTCTGGCATTTATTTATTTTTACATCAGTAGCATTGTTAGCTATTAATGTAAAAAAAGAACATTAAAATTACATTTTGGCCCTGATTCTGGCTAAACTGAGCATTCAAATGGTATTTGTTGAGCCCTGCATGGGAGTACAATGTCACACAATTTTATTTACAGTATGTCTGTAAACGTAATTTTGCCTCAGAGTTAAAAAACAATGAATGAAAGAATGATACACAACTTGGCAAAGCACAGCTGTCAAAACGACAACACTTAATGTGTCTGAGCTGTAGACAAATCTGTCTGTTTTGGCAAAATATACTATACACAGCAAGTCAACATCATACTGTATATGTATGCTTAGGTTATGACTTTTAATGTTTTACAGATTTGAAAGAATAAATCCTCATCTATTTTACGTTTCCTTGGAACACTGGTTGGCTCAACCTACCTATGTTTGGTTTCATTATCTACTGGGCATTTTGTCTGACCCCAGCATTCTCCAGAGTTAGAACCATGTTGTGTAACTTTTCCCCCAGTTTTAGACAAATTTCACAACAGGACATGGCTTTGATAAGCTGCACTGGTATGTTACTAAGCATAGTGTGAATCTATTTTTTTCACCCACTGACTTCAAACATCACTGTGCGGTAAGCTGAAAAACACATGCTGTGTTCTTATACTGTTCTATATACCTGTCATAGATATAATACTGCAGCACCAGTGCCTGTACCAGTCCCAGTACCTACATTATGCACAATACCTGTCACTGTTACTGAGGAGTTGACAGTTGAAAGTTACAGAAAAAGATAGTAAGAAGTCCTTGTGTTAATATCTGTATGTCAAGTTACCATTTCCAAAGTCAGGAATGAACCTTCATGATTAAAATGTAGACATAATATTTTGACAGAATATTCAACAAACATATCTGGTTTTAGAAAACATTTATGTTTAATAACTAGTTAATCTTCCTCCAGGACCTAATAATTAGTTGCCAACTATTAAATTAATCTCCAACTATATTGATAATTGATTTATCATTTTGAGGCATTTTTAAAAAGAAAAAAAAGTCAAGTTTCTCTAATTCCAGCTTCTAAAATGCGAATATTTTCTGTTTTCTTAAGTCATCTATGAAACTAAACTAGATAAGCTATCTTTGGGTTTTTGAGTCTTGGATGGGACAAAACAAGACATTTAAGGACGTCATCACCATTTTCTGACATTCTATAAACCAAACAACTAATCCATTAACTTTGAAAATAATCAACAGATTAATCGATAATTAAAATAATCGTTAGTTGCAGCCCTGGTATCAACAAGGAGGAACTCCGGTCACAGGCAACAAGGATATGATGGACATTAGGGCTGAAATACTAAAACCTATAACGCGTGGACCAAAAATGTGAATTAGCTAAATGTACATGGTTTGGATTGCTTTTCCTTGAGGCGCCTCTAGTTTTGCCTCTGGGAATCCAACGACAAAATACTTTAGAGTATCCTCTAAAAAAGATCAATTATTGTCAGACTATTTAAATCATATTCATTTTCTTTGGCTAAATGGAAGAAAAAACATCACAAACGCCGCCGGCTTTGTAACATGGCCAGCTACTGTTGAAAGAATAACTGTAACAGGATCCAACGCCCTACGTTATCATTATTTAATGATTTATTACTGGACACATAGGCGCACGAGACACGTCATTTGATTCATAGTTCTACTTTACCGCAATTCGCAAAGGATCAACCATTAATTGGTTTTAAACAGGAGAGTTTATTAGTGTATTTTAATTTAGGATGAGGAGGAGGGGTGATAGTATTGACTTGTAATAGGAGCCATATGTTCCGTCCTCTTGCGGCTGACGCAACGCTGTCTGTCCAGCGGCGGCTCACGTGGTCTCTGAGCAGAGCGACATTAATTACTACTCACACACACTTTGTAAGTACTTCTATATCGCCTCTTTGACTCTGTATATACTTAATTGAAGGCGTGCTGAATATACTATGCCATAAACAATAGTTTAAGTAAAAAACATACTCGTCTGTAATACTATAGCTTATATTCAAGTTGTCCGTCTCACCTGTGTGTAGCTATAGTTTCACACGGTAATCCTTCCCTCGCGCGACCGTTGCAGCTGTAAACTTTACGTACACATACTCTCACGTGCACATGCCCATTCACAGAGATACACATGCAGATACACACACACGTACAGACATGCTCTGTCTGATATAAGCCCGCATTCATGAACAAGCCCCCTCCCCGAAGAAAGGGGGGGAGGTTAAGAGGCTGGTTCCAACCAGTTCCCTCCCCATAAGCCCCTTCAGCTGTGGGGTGCAGAGTTGTTTAGGACAAGTCTGAGTTCATCGCTAGTGTGGTGTGTGTGTGTGTGTGTATGTGTGTATGTGTGTGTGATTGTTATTGTGCATAAATGTCAGTGTTGCTCAAGCTTTGATAATTATACACTTATTTTTTCACTAATGTAATAAAACATTGTGAAACATGTGAACATCTCCTTGTATAGATTCTCTCATTGCACCTGTAAAATATAAACTTTGTCCTTGGACACAGCTTTTGTTTCATCCTCTATGGTAGATTTACTGATATTAATAGCAGACAATAACAGTGTGCCCAAATGAACATTGAAATAGGTTTTTCTTGCTGTAATCACTCCTCCTGTTCATACCGGCTATTAGAAGATCCCTTCATAATGCACTTCCAATGTAAGCGATGGAGACCAAAATCCACAGTCCTAAATGTATTTAAAAATGCAAAAATGTATTTAAAAGTTTATCTGAAACTAATATGAAGCTTCAGCCATCCTAATTAGTCCAATCAAGTAGATATATTTCAACATTAGTCTTTTTAGCCCCCAAGTCCCTCTTTTTGTTACTATACTTCCACCGCAGCTCAACAGGGAAACACTGTCTGAGGAAACACAACAAGGAATTTTATACTAAAAACACTGTAAATGTGGCAGATATCTACTTGATATGACTAACTCAGACTGCTGAAGCCTCATATAAGCTTCAGATCAACTGTTAAATATGTTTTTGCACAAAATGACACATTGAAAGCGCATTTGAAGAGGATCTTTTAATAGCCAGTGTGAACAGGAGGAACTATTACAATGAGCAAAAACTCTTTCAGTGTTCATATGGACACCTGACTATTGTTTTAAGACAGACTTGAAACATGGTGACCCTGTCCTTTAAATGGAAATGTGTTTTTGTTTGTCTTACCTGCACTTCGGCTGTACACATTGGCGAAGGAAATTCACTGTCAATTAGCTTTGCGTCTTGGACCTAGATTTTGATCTGTTGTGTAATGAGACGCTGATATTCAAGTTTAACTTGATTTACTGGTGTGAGGAAGAAGAAAGGCATATTTGGTCAATGCAAATAACTTTAGACCTGTTTGAGTCACACTCAGAGACGCATACCTTCCACTGATTTTATCACTGTCACTGTGTTTACATGCCAACAAGAAACCAGGTTATTGTGAGACACTGGGTTAAGGCAGGAAAACTAGCTGTATTTCTCTTAATCCCTGATTACAGAAACCAGGTTTCCAGTTTACATGACATCTTCTTAGAGTGATTAAGCAGTTAATTGTGCATTCTGTTGGACCTTCCTTTTCTTCCTTTCATAAAATAAATATATACAGTATTTAAAGGACCATTATATATGACTTTGGACACACTTTATCATTCAAGTGAAAGGGAAGGCGTGTCAGAGCGTTTGACTGGTACTGTATATACTGTATATCATTACATGTCTGGCATTGGGATAATTTAGCACTGAGAATGTCAATATGACCTCAAACTGACTAACTCTTTCCACAACATTACCAACAGAATCCTTTTTAAGTTTACGTCAATTGTATTGATTACTACCATGTTCATTTTGTCAGTATCCAGCAATATTTGTCAAAATACTAAAACATTTCACACTTTCCAGAGTGTTAATCTAACAATTTAGGGACAATTTATTTGTATCTGCACTAAATAATTTATTTTTAATACATTTAATACATTTAAAAAAGGTGTTTTAGTTTTTCAGAAATGATGGAAACAGCCAGATCTTGTTATTGGGCTGAGTATGTCGGACCTCACTGTATGTAATCTAAATAACATATGCTATGTCTATAGAGATGAACAGCTGGCTGGCTTGCTGGCTGATAGATAACTCAGTGTATTATAAAATTGCTGCAGTGCAAAGCTGTTCAGCTCAAGATCTCAGTGGGAGAGCAACCTTATATCGCTCAGTCAACATGAGCCACCCACCATGACAAACACGATCAGATATAAATGATTACAGCTTCATCTCATACAGGGATATTTTACAGTTCTCTCACACATACACACTCAAACCCCCATCATACATAAAACTCCACTGAATTTAAATTAAATATACAGTCTCATCTCTGGCAAGCAAAGTTGTGTTTAACAGAGTTAAACATAAGTCTTAAGTTAACAGAGTTGTGTTTTCATGGCATAAGAAAAATAGAGTATGTACTTAAATTCCACAGAAATGTGTTTTGTAGGGAGACGATTGCACTGCTGGTCCGAAAATATGATATTTACCTCATCATTTTCCTTATGTGTACAGTGAAGGCAGAACTTTTAGAGAGAGCGAAGTGAAGTGAACTAAGTTTGTTACAGTTACAAACACCCTTTACCCTCTAAAAACGGATACCTTCTTTTAGTTATTTGAATGTACTTTTTATGCTTTTGTGTTAGTTAGCTGAAAAGTCAAATTGCCAATTTGACAAATGTTTGCATATCAAGTGTCTTTTTATAATGTCTGTCTGGAGTTTCTCTCACTCACTTTCATACCTACATTTGTTTTTGCAGACTTTGCATTATGTCTTGTATGTACTGAATATCATTGTGTTCACAGTGTGTGGCTGTGCTGCTCATGGTTTAAAGATTGTGTGCCTGCTTAAGCTTTAAATAAAACATGCAACCTTTTGCAGACTTTGAGCCAAAATGGCGGAGGGTTTCACTCTGCTGCTGTCTGGGATGCTGCTATGTGGCCTGCTTCTGCACATGGTGTCCCAGCATGGAGTTGATAAGCCCAGCAAGAAGCCCAATTTCATCATCATACTGGCCGATGATATAGGCTGGGGTGACCTGGATGCTAACCAGCCTGAAGAGAAGGCAAACAATACACCTTACCTCAACGTGATGGCCCAGCAAGGACTAAGGTAGAGAATTTATTCATTTATTTTATAGCTGATCTGTTATGTAGAGCTAAATTCCATGTCATATAAATCCTATTATTGGAATGGTGTTCATGTGTGTAATGATATTTCAAAATGGTAGAGTGAGACTGCATGGCAAAGGTTACATATCGTTTAAGCCTGAGTATGAATGGCAGGATATGTGACATTCACTTCTGATTGTCAACAAAATAAAAAATATTTATTCCAGATTGACAGACTTCCACTCTCCAGCCTCAACCTGCTCTCCATCCCGTGCTGCCATCCTGACCGGACGCTATGGCTTAAGGAACGGGGTGACTCATAACTTTGCTGTGCACTCTGTGGCCGGTTTGCCTCTGTCTGAAGTTACCTTGCCCCAGCTACTACAGAAGGCAGGATATTACACCGCCATGATCGGGAAATGGCATCTTGGCCATAATGGACCATATAGTCCTACTAAAAGAGGTAAGTGGAACTTTGACATTTATACCACAAATCTCTGAAGATGCAACTGAATGCAACAGGGGATCAGACTGGAATTTCACAAAGAGGTGTGTGAATTTGGTTTCTATATATTTTAAAGCACAAAGTGGGATCACAAAACACACCCCACATCGCCTAAATTGAGACCATATAGAGATTGGCTTTGGGTATGAAACAAACAGCCTTTTGTAAACATACAGGTGAAATGAAATAAAGTTATCTGAAACCACAGTAAGCCCTTAGGAAACTGGCATGTCCCAGCCACAAGCTGTAACAAGAAAAGAAGAAATAGAAGAGTGAGATGCAAATAGGAAAATAGAAACAGAGGGTACATTGATTGTGTGTGTGTGTGTGTGTGTATATATATATATATATATATATATATATATATATATATATATATATATATGTATAGATACATAGATACATAGATACATAGATAAACTACTGATAAATAGAAAATTTACACATACAGTAGAAATAAAACAGGTTAGGGTCCAGTGTTAACAGTCTGCAAAATGGCCGCTGTACTATCAGCAACAGAAGAATTGCTGAGATGCAAATACAGTTTAACATAGAAGCTTTTAACAGTGGAAGGATTTCACATTATTTTAAAAAGCGTATGTGCAACATAAAACAATGAGATGTGAGCACCAATCTATTGCACAACATTCTTCCAGTTCAGGGTTATGGCGTCTGTCGGTCTTTCTTGGCTTTTCCAGCCACATTAAGTGTGGGAGTGAGTCCACCAGCCTAGCTGCAGGGAACACACTGAACAGGATCACTAATAACGAACTCCCCGCAGCTGTGTTTTGTGAGATGACAGACTTGCTCCTGACTCTTCGCCTACAGCTGACTCAACAACCACCACCCACCAGCTCTTATCCCATCAGCCACCACCCCCTCCCCCACCTTCTCATTCATTTCTAGGGCAGTAGTCAATCACCTCCACCTCACCTCATCTGCCCTCAGCCTGTACATCACATTATATTTGTTATTGTGGAACAAGATACTAACAGGTGATCCACATATCAGCATCTTTTAACCGTTTTGTTGGCCAAGATATACATATGTGTTACCATGTTTCTTGTCTCCTGGACAGGGTTTGACTACTACTTCGGTATTCCTTACAGTAATGACATGGGCTGTACTGACATACCTGGATATAATCTACCACAGTGCTTCCCCTGTGACTCATCTGGACCTCAAGTGATCAGGTGTGGCTCTGTGCTCCTACTTAAACAAATATGACACTCTCAGGCCAGTATGAAAATTGTTATCCTGACCAATGGGCTGTTTATGCATATTTGAAAGTACATGTACAACATTGGACCTCTAGTGTTCCCAGAGGACCTTTGAAAACCTTTGAAAGTTTGTGCATTTGATAGAACTATAACATATAAGGGTGGAAAATAAATTGTCCTTGAAAGTTCTTGAAACATACTAGAATTTGACACTCAAATTCACTAGTCTACCTCAGTCTATGTACCCCCCTCCATCCTGGTATTGACATCGGAAAGTAATTGGAAAACTGAAAAACGTGAGCCCCAAGTGAGTGTTGAAAACCTAGAATTGAGAGGGATGAATGCATGTGCAGTATTTTAACACAACCAGCTCATGATTTACCAAACACCAACAAACCCTGTTACTCAAATTAGCAAGAGCTAATGATGTATGCAAGGTAAGTAGTATCTATCAACGGCTTCCTTTCTGATCAGACTACACCCTGCCTCTCAATACCTCTTCAACTAATTCCAAACCTTGTTAAACACACACACTCACACACTCACTCTAACCATTTATGCTGTTATTATGCTATATTGTAGATTGAAGAGACATGTACCTGGAGGCTGTTATTCCAAAGTGGGCCTTCCTCTGATTGAAAACATCAGTATTGTGGAGCAGCCTCTTGACCTGTGGACTCTAACAGAACAGTACAAATCTGCTGCACTCAGAATCATACACAACGCGAGGTACAGTACAGCTGCAAAGACACACAATATATGATAAGAGTATATATTTGGCTCTTGAGCTGTGTTACATGGGACAAACCCTGTATTGATATTGTAAAAACCTGGATGTTTCTGTTTGAGTTCCCTGTATTAGATGGTGACAGGCTGCTGCAGTGCAAATACACTGTGAATGAATATGTCCTCGAGGTTGTAACACTGTTATTGCTGAACCTAATTGGGCAACCTGTGTGTTTGTGCCAAACCAGCCCTGAAGATTGAAACAACAAGCTTCTCTTGGTGTCAGTATGTTGTCCTCTGGCTCAGCAGTCTTTGAAACCTAGTCTGTGCACGTGTGTGTATGTCTGGGGGGGGGCTTAAGAATTCAAATGTAATAAGATCCTGAAGAGATCGCTGCCATGTGTTTGTCAATAGGGGAATAAGACACCCACACAAACACACTGTGGTGAAATTTTCAAGAAGTTCACTGCAATGATTTCTTCCATGTCACCTTGAGAAATATCACCTGATCATGGCAAGAACCCAAAAAATGTGTTTATTTTGGAGGCTCAAGGTCACTATGTAACAAATAACTCCCTTGTGCTATGGAGTCATGGTTCGTACCGCATAACCTTGTCCACCACAACAGACAAACAGACCAAAAGACAGTTTGGTCTGTCACATTAAGGTCTCTCAATCAGGAGCTCCTCAGTTTATTGTTGCTTGGAGTTCTGCTTTTTTTTGGCAATGTGCAGCTGTTATCAGTAGAGAGATCTGAACAATGTTTCATTAGGTGTGACTATTACCCGAGGATATCTCTGTACTTTAGTTCAGTTGGTGGAACATGAGGAGGGAAGATAAGATAAATCTGTGGCAGATGCTAATATTTGTAACCACCTGTAGTTCATGACCTTTCTATGACATGCACATGACCACGTACTGAGAGGAGAGAAAGTGCTGCAGGCCACAAAGTAGGACATCAGTCTGTGTGTCTGCCAGAAATCTGATTGACATACAAGCTTTGCCTTCATCTTGCTTCAATGGGGCTTTGAGATGAGGCCTCTGAAGTATGTCTAGAAAACACAGAACTCTTGTCTCACAGCAGCATCACAGTGATTCCCATCAGCCAGATGTGACACACTGTCCCACTGGTATGTCGGCAAACAAGCATCATCCCACTGAGCGGCGTCTTTAAACAACTTTGTACAGTACATCTACAAGGTCTATGGGATGTATTACCCCCTTCGTCATTTCCGCCAAAAAGTGTGGATCCAGAAGCTCTGGGTTCAAGAGGTTTTTGATAAATCTAACCTGCTTGGCTACTCGCTTAATTGATAAGGTTGGGGTCATGCATGTCACCCAAGTGCAATGGTATGGTAATTTCATGTGTTTTTAGTGTTTTTTTGGATAACACTGGAGTTCTGTAGCACAGACACATTAGCTATTGTAAATCAGGCTTTGGCTACACAAGTTGGTTTTGGTCTTTTTTATAGGATTTGTTGATACAAAAAGATAAAGCAACACCAGTCGAATCCTGTAAAGCATAGAGCCTAACCTAAGCCCAGATCAGCTTATCTGGATCCTATTTCCTGATGGTGTATTAATAACAAGAAGACCTGCCAATACAGTGTAATGCAATAAAATACAATAGCCCTACATCAAGTACTGCCTTTGTGAAGCTTACAATGATTATTTTTTGTTGAGTGTGTCGAGGAAGTGTTAATTATGCTATATTTTGTGGTCTTAAACTAATTTGAAAAGAAAATACACATCATTCAGATACAAACGAGCATATTGACTGTAACTGTCTGTAGATATTTTAGACAGACAAGCTTTTTCAACTTGCCTAGATGGAGTTGAGAATGCTGGTAGTAGTATAATACGGAAAGTGTGTGTGTGTGTGTGTGTCTGTCTGTGTGTGTGTGTGTGTGTGTGTGTGTGTGTATATATTGGAAGGGCGGTGAGCCCTGCTTTTTGCAGCTGTCTGTGAAAAGCAACATGCCTTCATGCTATTGTACGGGGTCATGTGAATGAGTGCAGCGGTTATGAGTCATGCACTGTTAAAACCAAACAGTATTCATTCATTGACGGAGGTCATTTAAGTGACTAATGTTGTGTTCCAGACATGTCAGAAAGTCCACATTCCCACAAGGAAAATTGGATGAAATTGTTCTGCAATATGGACTTTAAAGTCAAGTCAAGTCAAGTCAGTTTTATCTCTATAGAACCAAATCACAACAGAAGTTATCTCAGGGCACTTTTCACATAGAGCAGGTCAAAAGCGTACTCTTTAATTTACAGAGACCCAACATTACCCCATGAGCAAGCACTTGGCAACAGCAGCAAGGAAAAAATCTCCTCAAGTAGTCATACACTATGAATGCTACACAGCAGTTCAGTTTTCAGCAGTTTATAACTGATTCCCACTTAGTTTTTCTGAGTTGGACCCACAGTCTGTATATATATCTTTACATACAGTATTTGGACCACACATGTACAGATGGTGGTGGTTTCTCTGACATAGGAGCTGGGTATTTATATTTCCAGCTTTGGGTGAATTGCAGCAGAATAGTTGTCATGGCAGACATTTGGACATCATAACAGAAGAGGTACAGGTTGATAATGCATTCCATTCACACATATTATCTCCAGGACTCTGGTGTTACACATGTTGGCTCACTGACATGGGACACGTTATTAATTACACCCGTGCTTTTCCTACAATAAAAAGTCAAAATGTTTGTCGTGAAAAAGGCCCCTTAGAAACCATAGAGGAAGGGCTAATTAGAGAAATTTGCTGATGTAGAGTTTAGATGTGGTAAACATCTCATGATATCGTATGGTTGGATAAATCTGCTTGTGTGCTAATACAAATTCACAGGAAACTTGTCTGTCATACTTGTCTCTGCAGGGAGCGAGAGCAGCCCTACCTTCTCTACATAGCGTTGGCTCACATGCACGTTCCCTTGGCCCCTCCACTCCCTCCAGACACCCCCTCCATTGCCCATAACCCACATGACAGCAGAGTGTACACTGCCAGCCTGCGAGAGATGGACAGCCTGGTGGGGGCGGTAAAGAGCGTTTCTGATGACACGGACAAAGACAATACTCTCATCTGGTTCACCGGTTAGTCAACTGTTGTCTGTCTATGTCTGTTCTTACACACCACCAGTGTCACTATTATCCTACAAAGGCCGTATACACAGTCTTATACAGTATGTGTGCTTTACATGTAGGTGACAACGGTCCTTGGGAACAGAAGTGTCAATATGCAGGAAGTGTAGGACCTTTCGAAGGAAAGTGGCAGAGCAGCAGAGGTATAAAAAAACTAATCCTGATTCAAAACCAGCTTTTTATGCATGCTTTTATGAGAACAATTGATGTGGTTATACCTACTGTCCATCATATTGCTGTGAATCCTGTATTCCTTAATTAATCTTTTGCCTGTGTATGTGAGGTGGGGGTTCAGCTAAGCGTACCACTTGGGAAGGAGGTCACAGGGTGCCAACGGTGGCCTATTGGCCTGGTGTAATCCTTGCAAACACCACCAGCGCTGCCCTGCTCAGGTATTCGATTTTCTAAGTACCCAGAGACTACTTTAAATCCCTTCAATACTTAGGTAAATCCCACGTTTACATTGTAGATCCTATATGTACAAAAGGACTCCACCCCTGTTTACTGAGGCACACTACTTGTTCTTTAGGCTGGAAGATGCAGTTGGAGACATTTATTTCTTGACCAAATGTATTTGATTTTCCTCTTTTTCCCTTCTAGTTGTCAAGAGAAAAAAGTTTTTCTGTTCTTCTTTTTTTTTAATCCTCTGACAGTGGTATGGACATTTTCCCAACCCTTCTGTCCCTGGCAGGGGTAACACCGCCCTCAGACAGAGGTTACGATGGCATTGATGCCACAAATATCCTCCTGCGTGGTGAACAGACTGGTCACGAGGTACAAACAAATCCTAGTTGTAGATACAGCTTTTTAATTTTCCTAGTCTTTTCAGTGGGGATTATCCAGTTGAGTTAAGGTCTTGTTGCAGACTTAAGTTCTTTTCTCTTGTAGTTTCTCTTCCACCCTAACAGTGGTGCTGCAGGGAAGTTTGGTGATCTGCAGGCAGTCCGAACAGGGAAATACAAAGCGTTCTACATCACAGGTAGGTTTCAAAATGGGTCCACAGAGCTAAAACAATCACATTACAGTGACACTGACTTGTATGTAATGTTATTACAGTAATTACAGCAATATGACTTCTCTGGATGCAGGACATTATCAGAGTTATTATGCAGGACATGATGTCAACATGACAGAACCCAAATGGTGGCCTTTCTGTTTGTCTGTCTGCAAAATTAGTTTCTGGGCATAACTCGAAAGGCTACATTAGAGCAGCTTCATTCTTATTGTGAAGCATCCAAGTATTGAGGGAGAGTACAATAATTCTTTAGTGCTTTAAGATTCATACTAAAGTTAATCACAATAACACAAAACATCTCAAACCTTAATATTAGTAACCAAAGAAAGACTTTTACGCACAAACTTAAAAGCATTTTCCCCTGCTTTAACCATATTTTATGTATTTTATGTATTTAGTAATGCACACACACGCACACACACATCCCTGTCCCTTGCAGGTGCAGCTGAAGCATGTGGTGGTGCAACAGGAACTCAGCAGCTCCATGACCCGCCGTTGATATTTGATCTGGAACATGACAAGGCCGAGGAAACACCCCTGGATGTCGGGACACCTGAATACCAGGCGGCTGCAGAGAGGATCACCCGCAGGAGGGAGGAGCTATTATGGGACATTGCCACTGACAAGTCTGTGTCCGCAGCAGACTACACCACCGACGAGTCAGCAGCGCCCTGCTGTGACCCGACACAAGCTGTTTGCCGCTGCCGCACGCTGGGCTGAGGGTGGGAGGACACACACGCATGAACACTCACACAAAAGGCCGAAAGAGAAGCACGCAGATGTAAGCAAACAGATGTAGAGACAAATATCTCCTTTGGACGTGCTCGGCTGTTTGTTTGTAGAATGTGTTGTTTGGGAGGTTCAATGTCCAGATGCTGCAGAAGATGTGCAAACAAGCATAAACTTTGGACAGATAGTAGAAGGTCAGAGTGAGGTCAATAACTTGGGAAAAATAAGATATATCAAACCATGAGACAGTAAAGAAAAGCTACAATTTATGGACCAGTTTGTTGCAGTGTAATTCAATATAAAAACATGTTTGTTGAACATACTTAAACCACTTAAATGTCCAAAAGCCTTGTTATTAGTTGTTAGATGTGTGATGACATAGGATTTAAACGTGAATTATTTTTCCACCAAAACTACACACAGCAGAGGTTGAATTACTTCTCAGCTTTAATGAGTCTCTGATGTCCAGTATTGAACAGCTCAATGCAGTGTGAGGGTGTCCTAAAAGCGCCACCTTTTGGCAACTCAATGGTATTACTGTACCATGTTACTTATTACAACAGTAATATATATAAATGTTATATATACATTATACACACAGTAAAAATCCTCAATATATAGTTACGCACGGTAAGTCTATGCGTTGATGTGTAATACTTAAAACATTTTCAAAAAGAATACAGCAAAGTAAAAATAACCATGACTTACATGTTAACATATTCAGCATCATGTAGCAAATAAAAAGGTCTTTAGGATATCACTGAAAGTCAAGGACCTGTAACTTTGTCACCATCGAGCAATTCACATTTAGCTGTTGACCGCTCCTCCCACAGAGCCAACTCTGCCAGATATATTATCAGGTTACATTTGTGACTCCGCAGGTTTTTAGTCTCATCTACTGCTACCATAATTAGTATCACAGCTGCATCTTCAAGTCATGTAATACTTACTGCATGTATTATGATTTAAATAGTGTTATCACACTTGTAAAGTATCTTCCTTCACCTGAACTTGTGCCTCTCTCTCTTGAGGTGTGACATTTAATGCCCATTTATTGAAATATGACAGATCTTCAGATGCTAATTCCTAAGACATGTAAGTGAAAGAAAACAAGATGTCTTCTTCAGAGATTAGACTTATTTCTTCAGGGCTGCTACCATGATAATATTATGCAACAGTTATGTCACTGTGTTGTCAATGGTTCTTGCTGTGCAGTCATTATTTAGAAAAATGTAACACTATCATTTATGGTGTAATATGGGAGTTATCCGTGGGATTCGTCAGACAGCATTTTAATCTGTCTAAGCAAAGAGATGTTCTGAATGTATTTCTTTTTAATGAAGAGTGGACCTTCCACTCTGTTTAGTGTTTTTTTTTTCTTTATTTCTTACAAAAAGTGAGAGGGACGCATAATACAGAAACACCAGGATGTAACATTCTGGCAAGATTTGACCCTAGGCCAGCAGGGGTACATGTGGGAGGGCGGGGGGTATGGGGGGGTGGGGGGGGGCACAATGTCTCAACAATATTTGGAATATTTTTGTCCATCCTCCCTGCTTGAAACAAGTGAGTCTGATTTGTATGCAGGGATGGGACGTTTCATGGGGACAGGGGGAGTGGGGGGTGGGGGGGGGGGTTGTTCAGTTACTCTGGTGGCTGACTGGAGGAAACTCATTTTCATCATCCAGACAGACGGGGCCCTCAGCGAATTCGTGCTCTGGGATGACCTCACCCTTCTGGGCTCCTCCGTCCTCAGAGTATCCTGGGAATAGAGGGAAGGAGAAGATTTTGTAGCCACTCATTACTGACAGCATCCTAATCTGTTTCCATTGGGAACTCTTTCTAGTGCTAGCTGCTTTTTTTATAATAATAATAATAAGGTGCTTACAAGAGTTAATAATCATCTTTTAATTTGTGTAACTCTTTGTTTGCCTGGAAAGAAGAAATCTGTACACACTGGCTTATACTTCCAACCCCTAAATTCATCATTCAGAGGACAATTAGATCTACTCATACCATTTGTTTAATATATTATTGAAAATGCTGGTGAACTAATGTTAACTTTCATTAGTTGATACCCTTTATACTGTAGATATCATTTATACTACTATTGGATTTTCTGAAAGTTTACTACCAGTCTTTACTAACAATGGTTAGTGCTGTTGCTTTCACAATTAGAATTGTAAAACATAATTTAAAAAAAACAACTATAAGTACATTTTTTTCTGCATTTATGCATCACATCTGCTATATATATGAGCCATTTGAAAAGTTTTAAATTAAGCCAAGAGACATTTCTGTGAGATTTAAGTAATTTCAAGAAATATTTTTGTATAACTTTGTAAAATGTGATTTAGGAACAATTTGTTATTTTAGGATTTTGATTTGAAGTATGTGTGATATTCTGTTGGATATGAAGTGTTTAATGTTTAGCTTTAAGCAAAAGTTGCATAACCACAATGGATGTTATAGCTAACGCTAACAGCTAAAATATGTAGTGCACAGTAGACAAAGGTTTAAGGAGTAACTATTACTTATTATTATCATCCAATTTGGCAAGGTTTTTTTTTTTTTATCATTTTATCCTCAGGTATAAAACTTACCCATGAGAGTGGTGGAGGAGGGCGGGGTTGAAGGGAGAGCCACAGTGGCAGCATATGATTGGCTGGCTGGTTGGGACAAGTCATCCTCTGGTTTCTCCTCTTCCTTCTGTTCCACCTGCTCCTCGCTGGTGTCAAACAGCCTGCAGGAGGAGAGCAGACAGAGACTCAGACAGAGAGTAACCGCAGCAATAACACTGTAGTTTAACTTGCTGTGAAAACATAAGCTAGCAAGGCTACATTTTAAAGCTGCACAACACTGAATGTGAGTTTTTGATGTAAAAATACAGCTGCTTAAGTCACAAACTTGTTTCCACTGACAAAATGGACTATTATTGCGAAAAGAGTCCCATCATCACTAGATAGATGATAATAAGATAGACAAGCTATACTTTTATGCCCCCGCAGGGAAATTTGTAGACTCCATCTTGCAGTTACACAGAAGATAAAATCATACATACTGCATAGTAAAAGAAAAAATGTCAACATCTGAACAGCACACGGTTTCCCTGCACATACACAGTTTGCATATACACAAGTCAAGGTACCATACCAGGCTGTAATACCATATCTTATAATACTCTCTAATAACTGCATGGTAAAATAGAAACATGCTCAACTCCATAGACCCTAAGTCTACGTAAAAAATAGATCCGTTGTTGAGGTCTAGAGCAGAGACTTTCAACGCAGGACAGGAGCCCAGATCACAGCAATGCCGCGCCACCAGAAGCTCAATAGATGCACCTTGTTTGTCCACATTTAATTCTTGTATTGTGTATTGTCAAAATAATAGTCAACTGAACCCTCAGTGAAGCCATGTATTTCCAATAAAATACTTTTTGAAATACTTTTGTTCTTATTTTACGTTTCTAAAATTTTGCCAGCAAGGTAAACATAAAAAGTGCTACTTACTTAACATGTTAAACTATTTCTGGAAATTAAAGTCCAATACTTCAGATTCCTTTCATTTTCATTTGGGTCAGCTTAAAGGTGCAGCCCAGTGATTTTGTTATAGTGCCAATATTGCCTCCAAATCTCAAAAAATCCTCCCATCTCACTCTACATGTTTTTAAATTCAAACATACCTGTGTTTCTGGACCAGGACACACTCGCCTCCATCCTGTGGGTCCACATTATAAATGTAAAGATACCCATCTGAGGATGCCACCAGCAGGCGAGGGAGCTTCTGAATGCTGAAAAACAAAACACACAAGATAGGAGTGAGCCCACACATATACAGACTTTAAAAACATCCTTGTCTTCTCTCTCGCTCTGCCTTACGTTGCCAGGGCACAGATGTTCTTTAAGCCAAACATGTTGAGTCGAACAGTGGCGAAGGCTCTGTCCTGATGCATCATGTCAGACACCTGGGTGGGCAAGTAGGTACTGGCTGCTGTGAACATTTTGCCCACATACGCTGACCATGTAGGAGACTGCTCCTCTTGACTAGAAGATAACAACAGGAGTCATGGTTAAAGATGCAAAAATGTTGCATTAAAAATCATAGAAATCATTACTGGAGACATTCTGATTTTTTTCTTTAAAATTGAATTTTGGATGCCAGTCATTCTATACAAACAGCACTCAGGTTCAGGAAAGGATAATGGGGGAAATCACTATTAATACAGAGAAATCACTTCTTATTGTAAGTCGCTTTGGACAAAAGCATTTACAAAAGCTGTAATGTTAATCCTCAGAAGGGAAATGTCCCCAGAAAATACAAGGGTTTATTTTGATCTGGATGAAAGAACCAGCAATACTACTGCTGAGGCATACAGACTACAACTCATCACAACCACGGTTACTGCTATTATGTTATTATACTAGATATGTATTACTGTATTATATGCCTACATCAGTATCATGAGGACATTGAATTTAAGTTGGTTTATCTATGGATTGGTTTAACAATAGAAATGTATGTGTGTGTGTGTGTGTGTGTGTGTGTGTGTGTGTGTGTGTGTGTGTGTGTGTGTGTATGTTTACCTGGGGCTGTGCTGCTCCAGTTTAAAGATATGGACTGTCTCAGTGTTGCTGGAGGCACACAGGAACTGGGCATCCGCACTGAAGGACAATGAACTGATGCTAACATATCTAGCGCACACACACACACACACACACACACACACACACACACACACACACACACACAAACAAAGCAAGAAAAGGACAAAACAGTTGAGATTAAATGTAAATATTGTATTGAAAACCGAACATATACACATGATTGTTTTAGACATATTAAGCTCTTACAATAAATGTAAACTTTAGTCCATGTTTTTAGAGTGTGTGAGTGACTGTGTGTGAAAAACAACCTCCCTAGTGTGTCTGAGTCTAACATTTCCACTATTCCACTTCTCACATTGCTGCTTTAATCACTGATATGTCATTGTCATTGGTCATTGACACTGGACGCTACACAGTGCATCCACAGCCGTCTACCGTTGACTACTGAGCAGCAGGAGTCAAATGACTTACTCACCTGAACGTTAAGTGTTGAAGAATAAGATGGTGCTACTAACCTTACTGTCACTGTCCCTCTTTTAACCTCTGTCATACCACTACCATGAATAATCTCAATATACAGCTGCTCGATCTGCATGGCAGGCTATCTATTCTTTTCCAAAATAATATGAATAGGAGCACTAACCTCTTCATCCCTCGGCGGAATTCAAACAGCCTCTGCCCTTCGGGAATGCTGAAGACTCTGATAACGGTACCCTGTAGAGGAGAAAGTGGTCAGACAGAGGCTAGTGGATAATGAAAAAAAAGGAGGGATAAGAAGGAATCAAGTCCTCACTTTCTCTGAAGCGCTGGCCAGTTTGGTGCCTGAGGCATTGAAGGTGAGGGCTGCCAGGGGACTGTCATGGGCTTGGATCAGGGTCACGGTGCTCTAAAGGGGCAAACAAGCGCTTTCTAATGACATCAGCACAGACACTGGTGCTTCCCCTTGTGGGTTTTTCAAGAGACTGCAATTTTTGCCTTTGTTGCTATGTTAAGAGTTGACTGAGGCCTCACCAGGCTGTTGGCATCGTAGACAGTGATCTCTCCGATGGTGGCGCTGCCGGGGTACGCCAGGTAGGAGTTACTGTGGTTAACAGAGAGGGCGCAGAGACCTACGAGGCAGAACAGAGGATAATTTAAGATTGTCCCTTCTCATGTTCAACCTCTCCTGGACTCTAGTTTCCTGCCTTTTTTATGTCACGCCAATAAACCTTACCAAAATCGCGCATGTGCATCATTATATTGCTAAATCTATGGTTTCGATGCTTTGAGTGTACCTGAGGGGTTGGTGGGTGTGTTGAGCAGGGTCTTGAGTAGTTTCATGTCTTTGATATTGTGGATGTAAATTGACTCCTCCAGGCACACCACCAGTCGCTGAGGTGACAGTGACAGATGGAGAAATAATTAAATGTAACAAAATATATTTGGCAACACAAACCAGAAGCAACGACTTTTGAGGCTTGCAGGTAAGGAGAGATCTGTTCCTTGTTCTTACCTGCCTGTTGAGCCTGACGGAGAGGATGTTGTTGGAGTAGCTGTAGTTACAAATCTCTGTGCCCTTCTTAAAGTGATAGACGTTCATTCGCCGTGGCATGGACAGACTGACCACCACCACCAGACTGCTGGAGAACAGCCGCTCCACTATATACACGTCCGGACACTCCACTGAGAGAGGGACAAGAGAGCTGTTATCACATTCCTATACATTTTCTTGCACTTTGATAACAAGGGACAATGGCTTGACTGCTATTACACTCAACTACAAACCCACATTAATTACACATAAAGGGAAACTGTTAGTTGCCAGAAAAAGAGAACATTTTGTGACCACAAAACTTCCTCAAACTGACTCTAAAGTATCTCTTTCGTTGCTGCTAATGAGGATGAGAAAATTGAACGTTCTTCTGTGTTTACCCTCCACACGCAGCAGAGCAAACATGCAGCGACCTGTCTGAGCTGTTGTATGACCAAGGTGAACCTGACCACAGCTCAGATAATACAGTGTAGACTTATATGTCAGCTTAGGGTGGGGATGCTGCTGTGTCACAGTGTACTTAGTTTATGCATGGTTGAGTTTTTACAAATAAGTGCACAGACATGCATCCTTGGGGTGAGCTGTCCTGAGACATCACATACATATGCATGTATGGCTCATTTGAAAACTCTTACCTCCCTCATGAATGCAGTCCAGCTTGTCCGCAGCAGTGACTGAGAAGAGTTGGTAGCCAGTCTTGGTGCCCACCGACAGAGAACTGCAACACATGCACACACATGAACAAGATTACACATCCACCATTGGCAAAGTGAAAACTACCATAATAACACGGTGATTATAATTTGTTTGTTGGGATGCACAATGCACATAAAGTATATCCTTGTCCCAATAAGATAATCCCAAAAATACTTATTTTGTTTGTTTATTACCAGAACAGATTAGTGAATGGATGCTATTAAAAATCATAGGATTATACTTTACCATTCTCAAAGCATTAGGGTTAAGGGTTAACCCTTACCCTAACCCTCAATCTGTATAATGCTCCACACACCAGGAGGTGAAATATAAGGAAAGGATGCTGTATGCCACTGACCATACAATTATTAATAGACATCAAGGGAAATATTATAGATATGGTACTTTCAGTAATGTGTATGTATGATCTGCTCAATAAGGCATGAGCTGAAGGGACCTCTTTAAAGCACTGCTGATAACTGAACCATCATTGGTCATGCTGTAATAATAGCATGAGGCCAACGTATGGCCATAACTGACAGTAAGGAGCATGAGGCAGTAAACAGGTCATATCCAGGCTTTACTTCATCTTCGTAGCCATGTATGACATGATTTCTGTCTGTCTGTCTTATCTTATCTTGTTTAGATAACATCGCCATAACACAGTTTCCATTAAAATATGTTAATTGCCCCCAGGAGAAGATTGCTTTATTTTATCATGGCTGAAGATAAGCGATAACAAAGCCGGGTTTACTGTTTGGCCACCTGCTTAGTTTTACAATCAGTGCCAGGGGAGATGTTAATGTAAGTAGGAACACCTGTAACTGAAAAAGTCAGTGAGTTCTGCTGGATTTTACCCTTTTAATAATCCTTAAACATGGAAAAAAAATGGACACTTGCAGCACAGATGTGAGTCCTCAAAATAATTGAAGAGCCAAAAAAGGACACAGAAACATCTGTTTGTTCTTTAAAGTAATATTGCTGTTAATATGCTAATAATTATCATGTAATAAACAGTGTATGTCAATCATGAGTCATGAGGTAGGCAGGAGACTTACATGAGACACTAGAATAGGCCTGTTTTCAAAACGTTTTATCAAGCTGTGTCTCATTACACAGCAGCCAGAACTTTGGTGACCAAATGTCTAGTTTAATGTGCAACAGGCCTTGAAGATTAACACAGTGGCCTACTTCACTTTCAGCTGGCAGGGAGGGACATATCTAGAAGTTTTAGTAAGGCATACAGAGTAGTGTGGTTTCGTTTTGGGCTCAAACATACAACTGCCTGCGCTGTTAGGAAGCACCAGAAAATAAACCAGTGTATGTAAATGCGACTGAAAATAATTATGCAACAGTCAGGTGCATCAAGGAGATTGAGTTCATGCTGGGCCCAGCCCGCAGGTCGCTTACGTGGTGTCCTGGTTAAACGAGGCACAGATGAAGCCTCGGTGCACTTCGGGGCCGTCCGGCGCGTCCTGGGACTCCATCGGAGCCGCCAATTTCCCACTCCTCTCGCTGACCGAGGTCGGAGGCCTTGGGCTCGGGTCGATCCCCGCCGGAACCCGCTTCCCCTCCTCTGCTCCCCGACTCCAAGCGCCACGCTCACAGTCTTCAGGGAGAGGAATGTCCGGGCTGGTTGGATCAGACGGCACACATGCGGCACCGAGTGAATGATCTCAAATCTGAACTGGACACGAGATAAACGAAAACAGCTGCGTAGTGAGCTGTTTCACTTTAGTCGGTCGACACTGTTGTTATTATTATGTTATTAACTTCCAATAATTCACACAGCAAAACAAAAACAGCTGATGGGTGGATGCGTCACTCTGAGGTGCCCCACGATTGGCTGGCGGTAACATGTCATGCCCTCCTTTCCGGAATTTCTATTGGACGAACTGTTTAAAGGCTCTCTTTGATTCGACAAGAGAGCTGTCAATCATATAAGAGCCGCCTATTTAAAGGAAAAACTGTTGATTGGCCAGTTATACTTTCAGTCTTGTCACGAGGAATTGTTTTGATGATTTCATTGGATAAAAGACGTATCAAGTTGTTCTCACGTCGATCATTGGAGAGTTTATGGTGTTATTTGACCAAAATTCAGCTTTCATCATTAAACCTAAATGCAAATGTTAAAAACTTAAACTTTTCCCCTTAAAATTTGTACATGAGGCTATAAATAATGGGCTTATCTTATTTTATCTTTGCATAATGTTACTTCAGTCAGTGATGGAAAGTATACATTTACTCATGTATAGTTACAACTTTTAGGGACTTGTATTTTGCATTTTAAGCTACTTTATATTGTACTCCACTAGCTACAACAGAGGGAACTATCATACTTTTTACTCAACCACATTAATTTGACAGCTTTGGTTACTTGTTACTTGTAGATGCAACTTTTAGGATAAAACATGTGCTTCAGCTTATCAATATGATCCTTTATTACAGATTAAGATATACCCAACAGAATATAAATCAGTTATAATGTTTTGCATCTCAACCAGCTACAACACATTAATGCATCAGTATCAATAACCCATTATTATTATTACTGGAGCCCTATTTCTGCCTGAGTAGTTTTACTTTCGATACCTTTAAATGCAAGACTTTTAGTTGTGGTTGATTTTTTATTTATTTTTTTTTTTACATCATTTTACTCAACTAAAGGATCTTTACCCATGAAATCATGTACATAATTTAAATGACTTAATGTTTATTGATTTGTACTTTACATTAATTGCACTGTGATAACTTGAGCACATTATTTAAATGTTCTGCTGCCTGCAGAGAAAACAGAAACCTCTGTAGTATTTGTTATTGTCCCTAGAATTTATTTAGCTTGGGAATACAGTGCACCTCTGATTTTTCTTTTCTGTCTGAGATATTTGTCCCCAAAGTCCCCTAAAATAACCTCATGTATGTTTATTTATTTTAATCATTTAATCACCCTTTGACTCACTACTGTACATCTGAACAGGCTTTATATACTGTACATAACCATCATTTTATACCATTTAATATGTATCTAAGCAATTCTTCACTTCTTTGCACTATTTGTATCCTGTTTACAGATCACAGGAATGGTTTCACTTGTATATAGTCATTCCTTGTGTATATTTATGAAGATTGTTGTGTTGTTATTGTGTGTAAGTACACTGAGAGCCACTAAACCGGATTCAAATTCCTTGTATGTGCAAACATACTTAGCCAATAAAGATGATTCTGATGTTGCAATTGGAAATAAGTACTCTGCACCGAACCACGAAGTTGTACGCATTTCTAAATGAACACAAAAGAGAGATTCCTGTTGACAAGCTAATTTTTAATCAGATATGAATCGATTTTTTTTCTTTTCCCGTTTCTGTTCTAAACTATTTCTTTGACGTCACGGTTTCCGTGCGGTCTCCTTTAAGGTTGCCAAGGGTGACGGGCTCACATGTCAGAACGAGGAGAATTGACGTCAGTGACGGCTGTTGATTGGTTCTCAGCCGTATCCGGTGGGGCAGCGGTCCAGGGCTCGGGGAAAAAAAATCGAAGCGAGGAGGATCTGGTAACGGTACGCTTTGTAGAAATATCACCCATCCCGAGTCGTTATCGAAGGGCTCGGCAGGAATTTACAGTTTCTTGTGAGTATTGGTGTTGTTTCTGCTCAAAGAACATATGACCTCTGGATAGGTGAAATTTGTTTTCTCCGTCTCTCGTTTGTTTATGATAGAACTCAAGATGGCGTCATTGGAGGAGAGCTTTGCCTTTGCACGGAGCTAGCCAGGCTAGGCATCAAACTAGACACTTTCTTTAACATTCTGCTTAACCAAAGATAGTTAAGCAAACGTATAAAACATGTATCATTTATTTGTATTCTGTGTTTACTGGTTATACTAATTTAGGGTGGGTAGTATTTCAGTATTAGCTTGTTGTAAGTTACTTGGCTGCAGCCGTCAGCCTTCCTGACCTACACGGTGTTAACGTTATAGACAGGGCATTTGCTTCATACTGTCTCTAAAGGCGGTAGTAGTTATTTTAATATGTACACTAATATTTATTAGTCCTCCAGCACTCTTCATTGTTACTTGTTCAGCGAGGTCATTGTGCATCGCAATGTTTTCTCTTGACAGCTCTCTTCTTGTCAACTGAGGTGATGCTGCAGCTCACTAATTCAATTAGAAAATTAATATGTTAATTATATATTTTAACTACCTCAGACGTTTGAAAAAGTAAACAAGACTTTCTAATAATATGAGGCAGCCCTGTTGTTGGGTCTTGCCTGTAGTCTTAGCACTTAATTTATACCACTTGGTCTAAAAACAGTATCATTTATCACTTAGTTATTCCTGTGGTAGGTTTAGATTAAAGCAAGCCTGCCAAGTTTCCACTAGGAGTGTAGTTAGCTGCAGAAAGGATGTGCCAGCCTCATCTTTGATAACATGGCAAGTAATCTCCCCAGGGCCTTGTCAGATTAGAAATTATCTGAATCCTATTATACTGATGCACATGCATGATACACTTGCAGGCACAGGATCGGTCTGTTTCCACCGCAGGACTTGTTGTTCTGTCATTTACTCATCTAAAATACACATGTTGGTTACAACACGGCTTTAGAGGCCTTCCTGTTTTAGACTGCACAGCCCAATCAAGCTCAGAGCTATCTGAAGAAGCTTATATCACAGAGGTTGATCAGATGATCAGGGATCTGTCAGGCTGTTTTTCTCAGAAGCAGTACTGAGGCCTGAAATGTTGAAACCTCAAGGAAGTGCACGTTTGCTTTTATGGTTTTGGTCTGTTTCACAGTGGATTGATTCACTGGCCTTTGTTTCGCCATTTGACTAAAATTAGGCCTTATGTACTGTTTCAGCCAATGTGAGAGTAAGCTTCACTCAGGCTGGTGAAAAGCTGAAATTGTTTTGAGTAAATAAACCCAGGACAGACAGCGTGCCTGTCCTAGTTTGTGGTCTATAGTCAGAAATGTGTGATCACATCATATGACCAGTTTTCACTCCTGCCACTTAGAAGCACTCAGGCTCCACAGAGCAAAACAACACCCCATCTCTCCGTGCCTTCTCACTCAGGCTCTATTTTTCTCACATTCTCGCTTTTTTCTTTCTGTCCATTTCTCATAACGACACAGACACACTCTTACTCTGTGTTGCTCTCTGGTAATCCAGTAAATCCATGTTTTAGTGATGATCTGAAATCATCCTCCTTTTTTTTTTTTTCTCTCCCCCCGTTGCTGTCCTCTCTCTCTCTCTCCAGTACAAAGGTTAGAGGTCACAGAGCAGGGTTTGCGGTTGTCGTCATGGCATCTGGAAGTACGAGCAGTGAGGAGGAGCGGAGCCTGAGGGAGTGTGAGCAGTACGTGCAGAAACACAACATTCAACAGCTGCTGAAGGACTGCATTGTCCAGCTGTGCACCTCCAGGCCAGACAGGCCAATGGCCTTCCTCAGGGAGTACTTCGAGAGGCTGGAGAAGGTATATTTGTTTGTGTGTGTGTGCGTGTGTACTGTGCGTGTGTACTGTACCTTATTGGTCAATAGGCAGAAAGCAAATCATTACACAGTGAAAGCTGAACATTATAAATTCTTGTATTACACTAGGCAGTTACTTTCTCACAAGCCTGCTAGTATTTGGCATCACAACTATTAACTTTGTCAGGCACTATTTCCTTTCATCTCTCAGGCCAACAAAAACCCTCGACAGATTAAATCAGTTGATCAGTTTAAACATGTCTCAACACAGATGATGTCACATATGAAGCAGTTACTGTTATCAGATTTTTCTTATCATTTTTTGAATTAAAGCTATTTTAACTTTGTGTCAGAGAACAGCAGTTTTTATTTATAATCACACAGCAATAGCAAAGAATAGTTTGTAATATGTTGAAAGCCAGCTAACTTTCTAACTAGCTCACTTTAATGCACAGTTATTTTAAACAATATGGTGTTGTAAGATTACTATTTATGGTATCCACCTGCTTTGAACAAGATTTCCCAAATGTATATTATGTACACTTGAGGATCAGGTTTTGCAGCAGCCATGTTCTAGACCGGATGCTACATTTACTGTAAATGTCACCAAAGAACTAGTTGGGAAAAGTTACTGATGTCAGATAAACATCACGATGAATCCACATGAGTTCAAGCGCACGTACAATAATTGAAATTTAACATTTTATTACTTCAACTGTATTTACATGTTTGACAAAGTTTTTCTAAAAAGTTCTTTAAACTAATGTTTGTGTGCTTCCCTAGAATCTTAGAGGTAGGATTGATTTGAAAATTATTTTAAAGAGAAGTACCTTTTTTGGGGTTATCGTCTTCTGATTTATCAGATTTTTTTAGATGCTCATCTGGCAGTAACCTTCCAATCCTCTTGGAGCATATTATTAGTTAAAGAGTACAGTTTTCACCTGCTCTATGATTTTGTGCTATATAAATAAAATTGAACTGAATTATACCAAGACAATGAACTAGCTGGAATTATGTTACACATATATACTGGATAATTCTAAGAAGAAACTTGTAACATAACTTTTTAGTAGTGCTTTTATTTGATCTCTTGATTGAATGTAGGTTTTCACTGGGAACTTTTATTTATCGGTTTATTTTAGTTTATTTAAGTTGTATTTTATATGTGTTTATATACTTTTTTGTGCTTAAAAAAGTGCTTTGAATGAACTTGAATGAACTACAGCAGCTATAAACCTTGTTGTCTGATGTTACTTCTTTCCCTTGTTGACTTCTTCCCCTCCAGGAGGAGGCCAAGCAGATTCAGAACCAGCAGAAGGCCAGCAGTTCCCGTTCAGACTCACGTGATGAGGAGGTGTCTCCACCCATGAACCCGGTGGTAAAGGGTCGCCGGCGGAGAGGAGCCTTCAGCGCAGAGGTTTACACAGAGGAGGATGCAGCCTCATATGTCAGAAAGGTAGACACATACAGCTGTGAGAGCTACAAGAAAATCCAACACTTACATCTATGAAAAGTTATATTTTCTTGAAACGCATAACATGTCTGTGTTGTTCCCTAAGGTCATTCCGAAAGACTACAAGACGATGGCAGCCTTGGCCAAAGCTATTGAAAAGAATGTGCTCTTCTCACACCTGGACGACAACGAGAGGAGGTACCTGCCTTAAACAATGTTTGGTTTTCAAAGGTTTTATAAGGTAGATTTGGACAATTGACTAAGTGTGTGTAGTAAGCTGATCCTCTCACAAATCTGTTTGCTTCCAGCGACATATTTGATGCAATGTTTCCAGTCACCTACATCGCTGGGGAAACAGTTATTCTGCAGGGTAGGATCACACCTTTTCAGCGTTAAGCTGAACAAACATTTATCCAAATGAAAGCATGTCTTTGTGTGATCGTGATAGTAACAGTATTGTTGTGTGCATCCAGGTGACGAAGGTGACAATTTCTATGTTATCGACCAAGGAGAGATGGATGTGAGTATCTGATCCTCATCTTGTTTTTTTTTTTAGAAAGCAGTGTCAAACTTTTACAATGCAAACATACTTAAGTAACATAGAGCTTCTTTGTCTGTTAGTATCGGGGTTCACCTACAAATTTCTAATAGTTTTGCTTGTTTCTTGTTTCTCTTCTGTTTTTTTTAATGCTTTTCTCACCATTCCCTTGTTTTCTTCTCTGCCAATCTGACAGGTGTATGTGAACAATGAATGGGTGACCAGCATTGGGGAAGGTGGCAGCTTCGGAGAGCTGGCGCTGATATACGGCACCCCGAGGGCGGCCACAGTTAGAGCTAAGACCAACGTCAAGCTGTGGGGCATCGACAGAGACAGCTACAGGAGAATACTTATGGTGAGGAGGTGTATTATAATACAAAACCAAAGCAAACCAGTGTATTTATTTGCAAACATGTAGGCTTACATACATTTATTTGCTTTTCTAGTTTCATGTAAACACACTAACACAAATGTCTTTCTCTTCAGGGAAGCACTTTGAGAAAGAGGAAGATGTACGAGGAATTCCTCAGGAAAGTGTCCATTTTAGGTGGGTGATTTTATTTTTTTTTTTAAAAATCAGCCACAACTCCAAACTTAAAAATAGAAGAGAAACAGGTTACTTGTGTTTTGGTGTTGAGATTAAAATAACCTGAAAGGGTTTATAAAAATATATCACCTTATAACAGATGAAAGAAGTAAAACCAATAAAAGCCTTTTTGATTGTGATCCGTCACTTCAGCTGAATTCTTTTCTTTGTGTTCGCCTCACTCAGAGTCTCTTGACAAATGGGAGCGCCTGACAGTCGCTGATGCCTTGGAGCCTGTACAGTTTGAGGACGGACAGAAGATTGTTGTGCAGGGAGAGCCTGGAGATGAGTTCTTCATCATCTTGGAGGTAGACACCTACATCTCTAACTCTGACAGACACACTCCTTCATACACAGTAGTTAAGTCACAATACCAGAATATCATCTTTGAACACTTGAGATGACATGATAAGTTACTTATTTTAGTTTTTTCATGTTATCGGGGTGTCCATCGTTGTTGGATGTGTTATGTAATTAGTCCATATTTGCTTGTTGGTCCAGTTTCATCAAACATTTTAGGAGATCTTGAATCTTCTTGTGACTTCAGTGAATCTTTAAATTATTTCAAACATGTCATCCACTCACACACACACGCCCTCTAGTGGTGATAGGAAAGTATTTTTTTGTTTTGATCAAAGTATTAAGGATGACTTGTTGACCTGTTCAATTCAGAGTTGTCTAAATGTATTTAATAGATAAACCGATTTGAATCGCGGCCCTATTTGATAATATCAAATACATTTCAGTGATTCAACTCCTTTTTAAAAATGATCTTTTATGAAGATGATTCTTGTTCACATATACTGAATGCAAACAGGGTAAAGCTGGTTGATCCAAACTGAACTATGTGTGTTTGTGTGTTTTTCAGGGTTCTGCAGCTGTGTTGCAGCGTCGCTCAGAGAATGAGGAGTTTGTTGAAGTGGGGAGATTAGGACCATCTGACTACTTTGGTAAAAAAACTAAAGCATTATCAGAAAACTCTGTTATTTAACTAATGTATTGTTATATTATTGTACTATTACAAGTGAAGTAAAATTAGTTTATAACTCTCTTATTAGAGTTATATGATTTTAAAAAAGCACTGATGATTTTTCTTTCAAATGAAAGTAATATTTCTAAACAATTTATTTAGTTTTCATTTATTTAACTTATTAAACTGAGTTCCTGTAAGGTTTCTCAAAGATTTTTTAGCGTATTGTGTTCAGAACAATCTATTGAAAACTGAGTTTTGTTTGTTTGCATTCTGTCTTAACATCATTAAAGATTTTATGTTTTCTGAGATTTTAAACGCTGTGATTGTTTCTATGTTCTGCAGGTGAGATTGCTCTGCTGATGAACCGCCCCCGTGCTGCCACCGTGGTCGCCCGCGGCCCCCTGAAGTGCGTGAAGCTCGACCGGCCCCGCTTCGAGCGCGTCCTGGGTCCCTGTTCAGACATTCTCAAACGTAACATCCAACAGTACAACAGCTTCGTCTCGCTGTCTGTCTGAAGGGGCTTGTCTTCCCGCCCCACTCTCTCTCTCTCCTCCTCCCTCTCCCTCTTTTCTCCTTTTAGACCCAGGGTCCACCAATGCAATTTGCTTTTTTTTTTGCCACTTTCTTCTTCTTTCTGTTTGCTTTTTCCCCCCCTTTTTGTTTTACACACACACTTCATTTTGTTGTTACCAGTCACGTCAGAGAGATGACTTTTAGCCATTCACCAGCGCTTGTACCAGCTGCTGTACGCTACCTTGTAGGCACAGTTACATCACATGTTACCTTATATATGTATTTGCTGGTTACGCTTTCTTTTTAGACTCAACCTTAAACACAAAGCAGGATTGTTAGGAGATCTGAAAGACATTAGGGTCTCAAACTGATGAGACAGGACAATCAAACTTTACATGGCGCTTTTGGTGAATTTGTTATATTTGTTATGTTTTAGATTGAAGCAAAGAGAGGACTGCTTCTTCCCCGTTTTAAGAGTTTCCTTTTTGACATCAGTTAGCTTGATTATATATACAATGTAGAGCAGAAGCTTGAACCTGTAGAAGGCAGGAAGAATACGACTGCAACCACATTTTTGTCAGCCGTTTTTAGGTTTCAGCTATGATGGTTGTGCTCCATTTGTTACTTTTGGTTACCTTTGATCGGTATGATGAGACAATGACGAGTCTGTTTTGCTTATTTTTGGAGATCTTGTGCAACTTAAGGTTTTTATTTTATTGTGCAGCTACCAGGCTAGTGCCAAATGTTGATTATTGTCATGACTCAAAGATGCATAGCCGTGGAAATGCAGTGCGTGTTCTGTTCCCTGACTATTTGGAGCTCCAAACAGGAAGTAGTTTATTACCCTTATTGTCCTCTTAATCGGTAGAACGACCATACAAGAACTGCCTTGACTACTCTGAGGAAAAAATAAATAAAAAGAAAGGGAAAAAAAAATAAGAGTATTAAGTGTATTTCAGTATTCAAGTTTTTTAGTATATACCAAATAACTTGGTCACTCTTCTGCTATGGTTTGTAATCAAAATGTTATCATAGTATAGTTAAAATGATCACGGTTATATTATTATCATGGACTAAATGATAAACTTATGGTTTGGAGTGATGGTGATCTTTAAAAAGATATGTTTAACTGTCTTTTGTAAACACTTATTTTTCCATAAATTCTATTTTAGGTGTCCAGTGCCACAAAGTAAATAAATGCTTCTTCTTGTCGACCGACAAAAACAGTATGTAATTGTATTGTGTAAAACGTCATGGGTTAAAACTTTTTAAAATAGATGAAATGGGTAATTACAGGTTTATTGAAGTAAAGTCTTGGAAAAAAAAAAACAACAAAAGTTTCAGGACATCTGAAGTATTTATGTATCGAAGCATCACAGGTGCGCTGGCGGGCAGAGTGAGCAGATATTTATTTAAAACTAGTGTCATTGCTTATGCCTATTGAAAAGGTGGCTGTCTTTTCATCAGAGTAGCTTGTGATCTGTTCTCTATGCTTACTTGGCATGATATTTTAGGCATCCAGTGATCCGGTATGAATGGAAGCGTGTATTAAAAAACGTGCCCTGCAGCTGTGTGCAGGACAGGAACTTTGTCAAATATTTGGTTTGTTACTCCCGAGCTTAACTGCTTCATGTCTTTTTAGATGGCATAAAATGTTAAGTCTGTCTTTTTTTTTTTTCTTTTTTTCTTTTTTTTTTTTTTTGAAGATCTTTACCAAATCACAATGTTGACTTCTGGATTATAGGCTTAACTCTTCATTCCTGCCTCACTGTCTGTTACCAGAAATGACCTAGAACCAGTCATGTTTCTGTTTTCTGTTAAGTCTCCATTCAAAGCGCTTACACACGCTTAGAATTGAGTTTTATGTTTGTATGTCCAAAAAGATTTGATTTTGGTGCCGATTGCAGGGTAGTCAGGTTAGCGAGAAGATTTTTTTTGTTAATGGACATAAGTGTATTTTTCTTCATGTGTTTCCCCCTAACCCTCAGGTTGTGGATTTGGTGACATCTGGATTTATGTCATCAGCTTTCTTTTATGTTATGACAACACATCCTGTTTATCCTGATCCACAGGAAATGACTCCGTTAGGGGGCGAGGGTTCGACTCACCTTTTTGTCGAAATATTATTTTCATGTAAATAGCAGCAGCATCGGTCATCGGTTTTAGTCCAGATGTTTTTAGCCACACTGCAATCGTCCCGGTTTGCCTTAGCTTACCTATCCTGGGCTTACAGTAGTAGTCAGTCACTCCTGCTAGCCCGACCTTTCAGTGAGTTTGTTAGGCCTGCAGCGCAGAGAGCTGCAGGCGATCAGAGGACCATTCTTTTTCTATTCTACCCTGTATTCAGTTTGACCTCCTGTATGTGCAAAGATGTTTATCCTTTTGGTATAGATTGTTCCAGATGGCAGTTTAAGCAATAAAAAAGTAAAAAGAATTCAGCTTTGTCTCTGAATTTGTCTTTTTTTTTTTAAGCTTTGTGTTGCTCTTTTGACTTTATGACGTTTCTAACGACTGGCAAAGTAGTTCGGGATGCTTCTCATAGGTTCCAAGTTATGTAATTCACTCTATTAATGTTAAATTACTTTTAATTTAACCAGTTTAAATGATGTTTTAATATATATGTGGAAGACAATCTCACTAATATTGGGTGTACAGTCAATGTTTACATTTAAAAAGATCAAAAACATGTAGCGTGACATCTGTCCACCAGGGGGAGACATGCTGCTGTTATGAGCGCAGGAAAGCCTGATTTGGTGTTGGTATTCATTTGTGCACCAAAACTTAAAAATTTAAATCTTTATCCACATTTTGAATATACAACATGCCTCATTCCTCTTTTGTGACCTCATTATTTTTAAACTTGCTTTGTCTGGTTAATAATATGCTATATGGCTCAGTTTTTCCCTTTTTTAAGAGGATTTTTATGACTTTACACAACTTAGGTCATTTTTCCATGCACTGATATTTTCAAATAACGTCACAAACTTAATTATTAACAATTTCACTTGGCTTTTAAAAAAAAGTTGCTATTAGTTACTTTGGAGTTGAAAAAGTCCAGCCTGTTCCTTCATTTCTTAATCTGTTGTCCCTCAAATGTTTATTTCTGTTGCTATGTTTTAATACAGATACAGTGTATAAATGCTGAGTTATGATGGCATATACCTGTGGTTGAGATCACGTTTTATGATGTCGCTGCTTATCAGCTTCCCTGCCTGATTTGTCAGGCTGATGGTCTTCATTTGGCATGAACTCTTAAGATCCACATCACACAGAGACCTGGGACGTCTCAGGTTTGTAGGATGAGAACAAAGAAAACAACAGAAAGCCAAAGCTCAAACATGTCGTTAACTGATTTATGATAGAAGAAAACTGATTTGGTTCAGAATGATTAACATGGTATGATACGATACTTTAGGTTTGCTGTCTGTCTCCGTCTGTTTTATTGGACAGTAGTGTAGAGCTGCTTATAGTTTTTCTCAGTGGCTTCAGTACATTTCTCAGATCAGAATTGAAATTCTCAAAACTGCTTGTTCCACCTCCACATCATCTAGTCACCTGTGCACATCATAAAAGCAATTCTACATTATCAGTTGCTCGTGTCACGTTGATCAAAATGTATCAAACTGGTTCTTTGTTGAATAGTTTTACCCGCCAAAACATCTAGGCATCAGTTCATTGCATAAGTCATTACATGCAAAATGGTTGAACTAGTTGTCATAATCTGTCAAGCATATTTTCTCTACATTTCTATCTGTTTTTGTAAATGTGTCCTGAATTGATGAATTGCTGTCAGGTGAATCTTGACTTTCACTAATGAAGGGGAATGTGTGAAGCATTAGATCAACCAGTTTTCTTGAATTGGCAAGCATATATAGACAGAGCACAACACAGTGTTACAATTTCTGACAACAAGGAAATGAACAGGGTCAACAGCCAAGAAGAAGAAGAGGAATAAGGCTGCATGGAGAAGGGTAGGGAGGCAAAACAGAGGAAGAGGTAGAAGAGGCCGATGTTCTCAATCATGGCCTTACAATGGCTGTAGCTGATTTAAGGGTGCAGCCAAATGTTGGGAGAACAACCGTGCCCTTAATTATTCAAACGTTTCATAGACAGAACAGGTATGTAATCCAACAATGTGCACTGTACTGTAATACTGTACACTTACTCTAATGATTCATATTACAGGATTTCACTTACATTTTACAGTTTACAGTAAATAGACTTTATACAGATACATACTGTAACACACAAGCACACATGTGTACATATATACAGTGTGTGTATATATGTAAACAGTATATATGTATACATACACACACACATAATATATATTTGCTTTTGACATTAAGGATTTTGAGCAAGTTACAGGCTTTTGCAGGTAATCCATTCTGTGTTGCTGTTCGTACAAATGCACTTCCTGTTTTGCAAATGTTAAGGATGATTCAAGAAATGTACCAAAGCGACTGAGAAAAACTGTAAACACACAGATGGTACAGAAAAAGATTACAAGTCTGGAACATGGGGTGGAGTAAACTAAATGGCTGTTTAATGGGTAGCACTTTTCTCACACACATACACCAGATTACATTGCTGTTGCTTGCACATTGAAAATTGTACCCTGTCATCACACAAAATAACTTTATTTTATAATTATAACATCACATGGACATCAATCTTTCTCTCTACAGTCACAATATTCACCAGCATTCATTTGAAAAAGTCCAAACAGCTTATCCAGTGCATCACAGCTCTCTCTCATGAATAACTTCACTGCTGATTTTGATGAATGACAGCAAGAGAACTTCTATGGCTTCATGTATCAATGTCTGCAGGTCCTTAAAAACTCTCCAAAGCAAATAAATCTCCTGTATTCCCAGATCAGTGTTCACTCTCCCAGCTAATTTACCAAATGAAACAAGTCTCAAATTACTCAAAAGTCTGTAAAAGTTCTTAATTTAAATATTTAAATCTCTAAACACCCTGATCTATGTGCACATAAAAAATTGAGAGCCAAGTCATAAAAAGCATTTATGACTATGAGAGAAACAAAAGGAAATCAAGGTACAGCTCCCTTGGCGATTGGAATTTGAGGCCTGCAGTGATTCATGTTCTGAACCGCCGCAATGAGATTCCTTCGCTCTCTGACAAGCCCCCCTGTACTTCCTCTGAAGATTACACAACATCTTCCATCTATGGCTTGTTCCTTAAATGGAAACTGTCGGGGCCTTGTTTGCTCACAAGTCTTCTGCAGCGATGAACCTTTCACCCTCTGTTACCTTGCCTTTTTCATCTCTGTGTCAGTCTGAGGTCTCGCTGTGGATTTGACAAAGTCCCTGGTGATCACCTCGTCCTCGCCCAGCCTCCGGATGCAGCGCTGGACCACTCGGAGGACCTTCTGTAACCTGCGGTCTAGGGCTAAGAGGTGGGGCTCCGTCAGGATTGGCTGTAAAGGGTCTCCTTGCAGGGACTCCCTCATCAGGTCGCTGAGCCTGAACTCTGGTCGAATCAGGAGCTGTAGCCTCAGTAGAGTGGAGCGCTTTACCCTGTGGGAGCAAAGGATGGGAGTGAAGGAAGGATGGATGATAAAGAGGAGGAAGAGGAGAGGCAGCATGAAATCTTTTATGAAAGATTAATTAGCTTTTTAAATTGTGCATATAAAATTTAACCATAAGACCTTTCAAATGTAAATCTACAAAGAAATACAGACACTGCACAAGATAACATCATACTTACATGCAGCACTGAGATAGTGGAGCAAGGATGGACATCTCATCTTGAGAGTGTTTCCCAAACCTGAAAAAAGGACGTGGTGCCATGTGTGATAAGAAAATGGAACCACAAAGCATAATTTCACAATATTTTAATGTTTATCAAAGTTTTCGTCTCACCCTCTGGCATTGTCCAAGTGGAGAAGGAATCCTTCATCCCCGAATTTGGTGAAAATTTCATAGTGGTGCCTGTCCATGTTGCCTGCAGAAGAGGTCAAGAAGTACATAAAATATGTGTTGTGATAGTGAACGGTCTGGTGATGATGTGAACACTAGATGATATATTAGAATGAATAAATAAATACCTATAAGGAAGTCGAAGATGGACATGTCTATGATGTTGAGGAGCCTGTTGCCGGAGTTGTAGGGATAAAGCTGCTTTATGGTGTCACAGTAGAACGGATTCACTTCCCATCTTTAAAACAGATATAAAACATAAAAGATTTACATCAAACACTCTAATCCAGGAACTGTTAACTGTATTTGGATATTATTTTTGACCAGATATTTGTAACAATGTGAGAAAACAGTATCTAAAATTGTCCCTCAATTTCCTAATAACATTGGTTAAAGATACTTTATGTACAATTAGTATGTAACTGCATGGTTAATTTGAAATTTTTAGGGCATTACTAGAATGATGACATTGAAAGACAGCACCATTGTAAATAATTTTCTCCCTGCCTCTAAACATTTAAACATTTTATATTATTTGTCACTGAGGTGGATCTCATGAGAAACTCGCAAAACAGGAAGTGGTTGTTCATCTGGCGCAAACTGACTTCCATAGATTAAAGAAATAGTGGATGGTGTAGCAGAGACAGAAAAGGAAAAAGAAAAAAAAAACTCTTTTATCCTAGTCTGTTATGTGACAAAGCCTTTGACCAAAGAGACAAACATCCAATTTGACACAGCACTCAAAAGGATTTGTGGGAAATGTGGTATGTTATTTGTGAGATGGAGGCCACCAACTGTCTCAACAACAGTTGGTGGCCTCAGTTAACAGTTAATTTGCACCATGCTGTGCATTTAACTAACCTATTTGGTGAACATATTTCAGTATCAGCAACATTCTTACAACATGATCTTCCCACTGAATTACACTGTACTATAAAATAAAATGTAATTCCTTTGGAGTGTACAGAGGTTGAGGTCTTACTCCTCTCGTCCGCTGAAAGTATAGGAACGTATCCAGGGGTTGGGGATGGAGATTCGGGGAGCAATGCTGAGTCCGGGCAGGTAGGCAGACAGTGAGCCCTCCAGCAGGTCTGGGCTCCCACACACCGCATACTCTGTCTTGCACACGTACAGGCACTTGGCAAAGAAACACGTGTTGTTCGCTGTTTGGGAAGCGGAGCAAAATGGTGGAATACAAATGAGCTTCCTGTTCACATGCGATTACATGCCTTTTGATCAGCTCTGCCTTTCCCTCTAGCTGGATGCTGTGTCACCAGCAAGAAAAACACCAAAATAAGTCACAGATACTGTGGGCTAGGCTTTATACTGATATGCTGTGTTTGCAAAGATGTAGAGCTGTCAGTGTTATTAAATCAGACATTAGCCACATAATCTTGTCATATAGAATAAACAGGTCACCTTGCTGTTTCACCCTTGCCAGGAATAAAGACATTTTTGAAAAAGAATGAAGGTTACAGAGTTACAAAATACTGGCAAAATATTAGCAGCGTCATTGTACAAATATTGGAGCTGATATAGACCTTCAAAACTTCTCAAAGATGATAAAAGGAAAATAATTGTTGAATGAACAGTTTGACATTTTGGGGAAAACATTGTCTGTTAAATATGAAACCACAGCAACAACAGATGCTTAGCTTAGCTTAGCATAAAGAGGGGTGCAGTGACTTCCTGGAGTCTCTGCTGGTTGCCTGGCAGCCTCCAGGAAGTCACCACTTCTGGCCAAGAAATAGTCCAATACATAACTGCCTGTAAAACCACAACTTAATATGTTTCCCCCTGCTTCCAGTCTTTGTACTAAGCTAAGCTAAGCTAACTGTCCCTTGGCTGTAACTGTTAGCATTGTTTTTAACAGACAGACAAGAGTGGTATCAATCTCCTCATCTAACTCTCAATAGGCAAGAATGCAAATAAGCATATTATCCCATGTCATTTAGGTCTACATAATTTGATTAATTGCAAATTTGTGACACATTTGCACCACTGATCCACAATGTCAACTATGACAAGTCCTCCATTTTCCAACTTGTAGCCCTGGTCTGTGTCCAAATCTAGTTTTAACATTGTCTAACATTAAAGTTGAGTCTTATCAAATTGCACACACAAAACTGAGGGAAAGGTGCTATTATTCCATCATAGGAGTTCTGTAAGGCTCCAACCAACAATTTTTATCAGTAGGTCTGATAATTATTTTCCTTAATAATCAATTGATTGTTTAGTGTAACATGTAAGAAAATAGTCAAAATGCTGATCATTAGTTCCTAAAGCCTGAGTTAACAATTTCACATTACTTATTTTGTTGACCAACAGTCAAAAACCCAAAGATGTAGAGTTTGCTATCATGGGAAAACTGTCAATTTTTGGCATTTTTGCCTTAAAAATACTTAAAGATCACTCAGTGAACAAAATTGTGGCCAATTAATTATCTGTCAATCAAGTGATCAATTAATCATCTAATCATTTCAGCTCTAAAGTACTACCATTTACAGTAGGGGTCAATAGGGGCCCAACAACAAACTTTTTCCCCCGGGCCTCATATATGATTAATCCAGCCATGCCCAAAATGTCAAACTATTCCATTACAAAGAAAAGAGGCCTGCTGGTGCTTTACCTGGTGAGGTGAAGAAGACAGCTCGTAGGTCTTCGTTGTGGGTCACTTGGAGGACTTCTGCTGTGATGTTCACCAGCCTGCCGGCCACCGGCGGGACCCTGCGGAAGTCCAGGATCCTACAACAAATAGGTTGATGAGATTCAGAAGATAAACATTATCTCTGTGGACTCCAGTGTAAGGAAAAGTTTACAATTCATGCCTCCACTCTGAATGTAAATGTAATGTGAACCCTCTAAAGATGAAAGCAGTCTTATCTCTTGTCTCCTCACCTCATTTCACAGGAGCCCACGGTTCATTCTGACTGATTCTTATCAATGAATGCACCCTATTAACAGTCTCCACGCTATATAATTCAGCTGGCTGTGTTCATATATACTATCGAGAGCTTACAGCACCCCCAGGGCCATATTTCAGTCATGTGTCGAAAACAGTAATCAAACGACAATCAGCGGGGGAAGCTGAATTGCTGTTTCTGAAATCGTTGGCATTCCCCAACTAGTGATTGCAAGCGATAATGATACGGGCTCCTGGCAGCCAACACAGACACAACCGAGAGAGAGACGACACACTGCCACAGATTAAAAACACACCACCATAAATTAAAAATAGGAGAGAGCAGAGAAGGGATATACTGTATGTCTGTCTCACTGAATAAAACTGTGAGTGATTCTTGCATTTCAAACACTAACAAAGATTTAAGATATGAGTACTTGCAGCATGAGGGTTAGAGTTAGTCATTATAACGGTTGTCGACGTGGCAGTGCTGTTGTTTTCTGTCTTGGGTGGTGAAACGATGACTTATCCTTGTGTGTGGCTTCTTAATGATACTGTCTAGTTCAGATGACTGTTTTTCAGAGTGCATCACCTCAACTAAACCTATGTGTCCACAGACTGTGGTTTATAGTGATCAGCAAGTTGGGAAATCCTAGGTTGGGCAAACATGTTGCAATCTTTGTGTAAGCTGAAAGGTTTATTTGCTGGCAGAGGGAGGGAGAGTTTTTTCATTCTTATTTGTTGAAGACCATTTTGGATTTTTTTGGATTTTGTTTTTTTGGTGTTGTTTTTTTTCATCAGTGATATTCTACTGCAAGAATGCTACCTCTGCATATTTATGATTGCAAGCTCATTTCATCATTGCTCATCTAAGACACAATAAATTCAAATGTTTTTGGTAATATCAGTCTTTTTTTTAACCATATACATTTCAAGAATCATTGTGATTCAACTGTCTGATCTATAGGCGATAACTAAGGATTTAGTGTGTTTTTCAACTTTCATCATTTAAAATAAAGGCACTTATTCTGCTGTGTTTCCAAATATTAAACAGCATAAGAAACCTTTAATAACTCATTTTTACATGATTTTGTTTAACATTTGCATCATGTGTCTTTAAAGTAAAATGCTCAACGAGAAACACATTTGTAGCACCCCAGTGTGAACCGGAGCCATAACTGAGACCAATAAAATGACAGATGTGCAACCAAAACTAAAATTACCCCTACTAAATGACACTAAACGACACTAAAAATACCGGAGTATATTGATAGTAAAACAAGAAAAACAAGAAAGTGATAGTGAGCATTATGAGTGACAAGGGAGGGTGGGGGGGGGGCTGCACCTGTCCAGGTGAAAGGCAGCGATCTCCGCATTGTGTCTCTGGAAATCAACAAAGTAGAAGAAGTCTTCTGGAGTCTCATCGTCCCTCTGCTGCCTGGCATACACACACACACACACACACACACACACACACACACACACACACACAAACAATCAAAACATACAAAGTGATCAAGTAGTCAGTTATAACAATCAGTAGTGAGATAATAGATGATGTAGTCTGACATACGCTACCATAGGATGTGACATGAGATAATGTATTGTAATATGTTGTGTAACATTTTATGTTGTGTTCTATTTCAAACACAGACTTAATGTTTAAAATGTAAGAACCACATTTTCTTTGTATTGGTGCGATGGAAACTTTTAGTGGTATGCTTTACCTATTGGGCACTGACATAAAAAAGCGGTGATTCATCACATGCGGATTCAGTTCTCACCTCATTGGCTTGAACATGGCCTTGGCAAAGTTGCGCATCTTCAGAGCAAGTTTAAGGTGGTGTCCACTGGGCTTCACCACTGGAGTAAAGAGACAGAAGAGACTAGAGGAGATCGGCAAACTTTACATCACACAACACAACACAAGTCAACTTTTGTGTTTGCATGCTGCTGCTTAACGAGTTAAAAACTTGTCAAACTTGACAAAAGTAAAGACTGAGCATCAGGTAACTGAGCCAGTGTTTGGTTTTCATCTTAAATCCTCAGAGGCCAGTTCAAACTTCGGAATAGTTTCTATTGTAGATCTGCCTGTTCCCAGTGAAAATTGGGGGTAATTGGGAGTTGGTCACACAGCTTGCGCTCTGCTCTCTCAGCAACTTGTGTTCCTTTTTTCTCTGTCTGGCTGCATATTATATCACAGCAGTAAGCCAGACTAACCACACACATGCCTCCCTGCTGTTTTCTGTGAAACTCCGGAGTATTAATAGTTAACAATCACACAAAGTTTACAATCACTACTTTTCATGGGGAGATGAATCAAAGAGGACTAAACTGCTACAAACAGCCTTTGTGGCCGATGAACATCGTCACCGTTGGGTTACTGAGATAATGAGATATGAGGTCAAATTTAAAAAGGAGGGAGAGATTGTTTTGTTGCATTTCTTCTCAGGAGTGAATGACATTTCTGTGGTCGGCCTCCTCACTGTGCAGGGACGCTTGTGAGGCAATGATTTAGCAAAAACATATTACTCATTTCACATACCTTACTGGTGTGTGTGTGTGAGACTGTTGGCAGTAAAATAGAAAATATAAAACCATTATATTATTTAGGTGCTGAAAAATTGAATTTTTTTGCAATCCAATTTTCTTTTAGTGTTTATATGTCTGCGTGGATGTTGTATACATATCTGGCAGTAGAAGTTGCAACAATAACATTTATTAAAAGTAACTTTGTCGGTAACTTTTTCAATTATCCATCCATACATTTGCAGCTCTGCGTGCCGCTCAGAGGTAGGGGATGATAGCGTAGGTGGTGGCTGGTGTGTAGGTTGAAGCCTGGAAAACATTGGCTTCCCTCAGAGCACGCAGACATCAAACATTTAATTAAGAGCTCTCCCTTTGAACACCAACGAAAGCCTGTTTTTTTTCCGCCCCAGAGCAAGTGTCTTATACAGAAAGACAAATCTGAATTTTTGGTGCCGAACGAAAAAACAAAATCCACACTATCACAAAGGCGGCAGTGTGTTTGTCTCTGTTGGTGCCACCAAGCACAGCAGAAAAGAGAGAGAGAAACATAAATAGACAAACAAAGGGGCTAGTCAGCAATCGAACACACATGCTGTTATGTGCTGTACACTAAATGCAGAGCTTATACAGCATGAGATATGAGATAAAGAACATCAAAATCCCTAAAAAAAAAAAAAAAAAAAAGTCCAAAAAGTCTTATTGAATTCAGTGGTGAATTGACCATACCTTGAGTACAATCGCATGCTCCTTTTAGAGCCTTCTCATCTTGAGTGTAATCTGCAAGAGATAAATGTTTGTTAGCTCATAATTTAGCATGATTATCAGATTAAAGGAGAGGGGTTTACAATTTTTCAAGTGGTCTTAAAACAGTAGTCAGGTGTCCTAATGAATGTTGGCACATGTTTTTCTTGCTGTAATTATTCCTCTTGTTCATACTAAAGATCACTTCATAATGTACTTTCATTGTAAGTGATGGGGGACAGAATCTAAAGCCCTCCTTCCACGCAAAATGTATTTAAAAGTTTATTTGTAGATAATATGAGTCTGTCATCTGTCCAAATTAGTAAAATCAAGTCAATAACTTTCAAAGTTACTGTCTTTTTAGTGCCAAATTCTCTCTTTTTGTTATTATCCTTCCACTGCAGCTGAACAAGAAAACACTGTCTGTCAAGACATTAGAGACATTTAGCTATACACCAAATTACACTGGGTCATTACAATTAAATGTGACACTGACATACAGATGTTTTAAACCCTATCCATCCATCCATCCATTCATCCATCCATCCATTACCTGCACTGACAACTGTCATGCCCTGCATGTCCTTGAGGAGTTGTGGGACAGCAGGGTCATTGCGAGTGTACAGAGCATAGCGACTTATTCCCAGGTGGAACTTCAGCCAACTGGCATCAGGGTCAAAGGTCACTTCATGTTCAGTCACAGTCACGTTGGAAATGGCCGCAGCCTCGCTGTAGTATTTCATATGTCTGAGGAGTGAGATGTCAAACAGAGGGTAGTTTTAGAAGCTGAATACAGACAGCTATCCGCAGTCCAATGTGATATCATAACTCAGCTGTGAATGTCATGTTGCTTAAAATTAATGAGGTAGCTGGCTGAAAGAGAGAATTTACAAGAAATATGCTGCTTTGGAAATCTTAGGCAGGCAAATTAAAATCACTTCTTTATTTTGGAAAGACCACAGATTTGGTGCCAGAAGTTGACGGCAAAGTGCAATCAACAGGTTTTCTTTAGAGCAGGTCATTAAAAAAAGACATTTATTAAGTTTTGCTTGTTTTGTTTGCCCATATCCCGCTGTGGCCTAAATTCTCCTTCACATACAGGATTTTATTAGTCATTTTACGGGCTTTCTTTTGTTTTTAAAGACAGTTGTAACACAATAAGAAACATTTCCACAGCCTCCTCGCCTCTCCTCTCTCCTACACTTAAAGCCTGAGCAAGAATAATCTGAGACCAAAACAAATAAGTCTGTGGTGAGAGGGGCACCACATCGCCAGAGCTGACCGCACCGAGTGGGACGGTCATCTCCCAGTCCAAACAAAACTTCATCATGGGTCGGATAAAGTACTAACAGAAAAAGAGCAGAGAGATATAAATATGGGTTTCTTCATTGGTCATCTCATTGAGCCAACAGTCTTACAGTGACAGTTCAGGGTAATCAGGACAATGGACAAGTGTGGAGTCACAGAGTAGATTCAAGCGGAAGATAAAAAGGGGAAGCAAATGTTGCACTTATATTTCCTGTTACACTCAATGCAATGTCAGGAAAGACACACACACTTAAAACAGGTGAATCAGGAAAGTAACTTCAACCTGTTTTCCTTTTCAGTACGTAAATATAATTGGCTTTAACTGTTCATTCAAGCAGCCCCTGAAAAGCTCCCCTCGGTTTGGATGCTGCAAGATTTTGCAAGTCTTAAGCCTTTGGGCTATCCATTGTTTTGTGCACATTTATATGGCAGAAAGAAAGAGAGGGGGGATCCATTGCTCATATTTCTTCTTATTTTTCCACCGTGAGAGCCCAAAAAATCTGTATCTCTCTGAGGGAGTGTTGGGATAGACAGACAGCCTCACGAGCCAAGACAGCTACAGCTCCCACAGATTAAGATGGGCTTTAGCAGTTTTAAATCCTTGTTTACCTTAAAGAGAGCGTTCCAGACGCAAGCTATCAGAATGACATGTTTGTGAGCCCCGGCCCACTTGACATTGGACTTTGATGACGCATGCCTCTCAAAGGGTTTGTTGACTTTTTGTAAATCACTTTTGCCCGAGAGCAAACATTGAAGATTGTCTGGGTGTACATCTGTTATTGTGAGAGAAGTGTATTTTAAGTGTGTTTTATGTTATAAATTAGGGTGTGTTTGTGTGTGTGTGTGTGTGCGTGTGTGTGTGTGTGTGTGTGTGTGGTGTGGAAATGATGAATCATAAATCATCTGTAAAACTGAAACTGACCTTTCCCAGCGTGACACCTTCTTCCTATAGTACTCCATCAGTTGCTCCGCCTGCAGCAGCTTCTCCTCTGGCCCGAGCACTGGAGTCTGGATGTTATACAGAGGATGAGCAAACAGCCTCCCCAGCTTCGAGCCCCCATCCGTGGGTCCAGATGTTGCACCATCCAGGGGCGGCACAAAGGTCCAGTTGGAGAGCTGCGGGGTGGCGAGGCCACCCTGCCTGGGGAGGGTGAGGTTGTTGTCACCACATGTGCAAAAGTGTCCCGATCCTTGCCCCATGCTCCGCAGCTTTGGCAGGAGGATGAAGTAGAGGTCAGCAGAGAAGATGGCTGTGAGGGTCGCGGCCAAGAAAAGACGGTCCCTCCTCATCATTACAGAAGAGGGGAGAGGGACGGGAAAAATAAAAACAGCAAAGTCCTGACTATGTGCTGCTCCAGAGTGTGTGAGACATCACTTGTAGGCTGCCTCCAGTCTCCCACACAGTCAGCCAGGCAGAGGCAAGAGGTAAGCAGCCAGAGGTTGGTCCAAATCTCTCTCTCTCTCTCTCTCTCTCTCTCTCTCTTCCTCTTTCTATTTGTGTGTTTCAGTCTGCTCCTTCCAGCCTCACTCCTTCTTCTTCTCCTCCTCCTCCTCCTCCTCCTCCTCCTCCTCCTCCTCCTCCTCCTCCTCCCTTGGCAGCAACTGAAGAGAGAGCTGAGCTGAGAGGGAGCATGTGTTAGCAACAGTCACTGACAGTTTTGGCTGCTTCCAGGGACCTGCTGCTCCGAGAGAGCGAGGGAGTGTGTGTGTGAGAGAGAGAGGGAGAGAGAGAGAAAGAGAGAGAGAGAGAGAGAGAGGATTGTGGGTGTGTATGTGCAGGTATGTACACAAACATCAAATGACAGGTCAGCAGTTTGAGGGAGTGAGTGCAATGAGAGTGCAGAAAACACACACACACACACACACTCTCTCTCTCTCTCTCTCTCTCTCTCTCTCTCTCTCTCTCTCTCTCTCTCCTGCACACACACTCTGTGACCGGTTAAAGCAGAAATCCTTGGAAGCAGGAAGGGGTGGAGACAGTACACTTCTTATCACAGCAGATCTGAATGAAACCGTGTCCAGCTGGCTTATCCACTCTGATGCAATGCATGTGTGTGTGTATATTTTGTCAGTGCAGGTCCAAGTCTAGCTATCATTCATTTGTAGATGTTTCTAAGTTGGTTGCCTTCCTCCATGAGTGTGAGTGTGTAGAGTTTGTGACTCTCCTCGTCTGTGTTTTCTCCAAGAAGGCGTGGAGAAGAGATTCCCTCCCGTCAGTCATCTTCTCTCGTCTCCTCCCTGCTCCTCCTCATTAACTAAAGTCCACTTTCACTCCTCCCATCCCATGCTTCAAACCTTTATCCTTTTTGCTCCTCTGTCATCTTCTCTACCCCTCTCCCTCCTCCTCTTTTCCTTTCTCTCTCCTCTTCTGTTTCGCTCCAGGCAAAATTCCCTACTGCCCTTTCCTTCCTGCTGCTATTCCCACACATGAATCCCTCGCTTTCTCCCTCTCACGCTGAAGTTCAGAAAGAGGCAGCACTGGAAAAGAAAAAAAAAAAGTTCTTGCACAACTTAAAATGAGGAAACATGCAGGGAAAATAACACCTCCCCTCGTTCACAGGCCACCTTTTCTTTTACTCTCTCTCCCTCTCTGATTTTTTTCCCTGTGAAAACATACAGTGTATAAATTACGATCGGTGCTTGTTGCCTGTGTCTGCTCTAAAAGCCCTAAGCGGCTTTATACTGAGGCAATGAAGATCTCGCAGGGCATTTCCCAGCCTGCATCTGCACTGTTGTGACTGTGGTATTTTGGAACATCTGTCGTCTGTTTGGGTGTGTGTGTGTGTGTGTGTTGGTGTGTATGTGTGGAACAAAACTGCACGTCAATGTCTGGGAGTTGCTCTCCAGGGTGTTTTACCCTCTCTGAATAGAAAACAGGCTGAGAAGCCTTTGCTGATGTTAAAAATTAGTGAAAGGAAGCTTTAACCTGCCATTTAGCCATATTGTGTAGAGGAGCTTCTGTTATGCTTCACACACACACACACACACACACACACACACACACACACACACACACACACACACACACACACACACACACACACACACACACGCACACACACGCACACACACAAACAGGCTAAGAGGGTGAGTGCTCTCTATAAGGTTTTTTTTAGAGGGACACAGCTACAAAAACAAAAAGAGAAGCTATTGTTGTCCTTGTGACCTAAATGCATGATAAAAAAAACACTTTTAGACAAGCAGAGGCCCCATTTTTCACAACTGAATGAGCTTTCCATTTAATGTTTTGTAGGTTGAACATGGTCTGTTGAAATTCTATTTTAAAACTAACTTTTAAGGCAAAAAATCCAGACTACAGCCCGAATAGAAGCAGCTGTAGCTCAGGAGGTAGGGCAGGTCATCCACTAATCGGAAGATCAGCGGTTTGGTCCTTGGCTCCTCCAGTCCGTATGTCAAAGTGCCCTTGGGCAAGATAATAAACCCCAAATTGCTCCCGAAGGCTGTGCCATCTGTGTGTGTGTGTGTGTGTGTGTGTGAGTATGTGTGTGAATGATTAGAAACTCCTCTTGATGAGCAGGTTGGCACCTTGCATGGCAACCTCTGCCATCAGCATATGAATGTGTGTGTGAATGGGTGAATGTGGCTTGTAGTGTAAAGTGCTTTGAGTGGTTGGAAGACTTGAAAGGAGTGATATATAAATGCAACCCATTTACTAATAGAGTTCCTCAGGGGCACTAAACTGACAAATGTATGAATATGTCATGGAGTGTTTTTATTCTGCAGCACAAAAAGAGGTGAAGATATGTACTTTTGGTTGAAAATTTCATCATTTAATAAATTCAGAACATCTGTACCCATCAGCAGACAGAAGATATTTCTGACAACATGGAGTGAAAAGGTAGAAATCAATAATGCAGATGCCTGAGGGGGCAAAAGTGCCGTCTACATGACTTGCCCTTGTTTGTCTCAGCTGTGTCTGTTTGTATTTGTCCCTGAGCAACAAACTTGAGAAAGGGCTCAGCACTTGCTTCCTCTCCCCCTAAAGTATCCAGAGCAGTGCTTAAAATAACCCGTTTTTTTTATAGGGATGAGTGGACAAGGACATGCAAAGAAGTTGCGAAATCGAATATGGAAAGAAAACAAACAAAAACAGAGCAGCGAGTCTTGCGTCACCAATTTGTGCAATTCAGCAGAGCTGTGATGATAAGTGCAGGGCGGCTCAGATGTCTGTCTGTCTAGATGTCTGTTTTGATGACCTAGAAGTCTCAAATATCAGGAAACACTGCACTCATACTGCGCTCTTCAGTTCCAAATCCTGATGATAAAAGAACTACAACAATCAGGACAATGTGAGCTGCTGTAATCCTTCAAACAAAGAAATGTACACATGAAAGGCTGAAAACAAGGGAAAGGAGGTGCGAGCAGTCAGTGGGATTTCCATGTTGAGTGTTTCACAAATGACAAAGGGAAAAGGCACTGCTAAAAATGATTTCACAGAAGGTACGGATGGTATCAGCGAGAGATGCATCAGAGGTGATGAGATGTGAGGAACTAATGAGAGAAAAAAGACAAAACCAAAATGAAAGACTGAGGGAAATACAAAAAAGAGAGGCTGTTTTGAAGGGGAAATCTTGCCAGCACAGTATTCATTTGACATATTCAAACAGACACATTCAATTTGCAGCTTCAAGACAACCTCATAAAATAAGAGGAAAAGGGGGAAAAAACAGCGTTCATGTCTGTATCTTTGTCTATATCCGACTGGACAGGTAGCTCACTTTTCCTTCTAGATGCTGTGAGCTGAGCTTCGTGCTGCCAGTCAAACAGTGAAACACTCAGCAGATTGTGAGTAGTAAAGTCCTCAGTGGGGGCATCTCCTGGAAAAGGAATAAGAGTATAAATGAAGACCAGACTTTTTTAGCTTCATAAATTCTATTAAATATGGAGCAGAGCTGACAGTGCACCATCATCAAGGCATTTCTGACATTCTTCCTTCAAGCAGACATCTAAAGCAGAGAGATAAATCGATGGAAGTCTTTTTAACTTCCTCTCTGACCCCTCAGCGGTCAGTCCAGAAGAATTGGCAGTCTGGACAGGCTAGGCCACAAACGCATAGTGTGGAAGCAAACACGCAATGTGAAGGAAAGAGGTCATAGGGAAGGAGACAGAGAGAGGTGCTGATGAGGGGAGAGATCAAGAGAAAGATTTCGAGCAGTTAAGACAAAACAAGAGAAGGGGGAAATGGGAAATACGTGCATGCAGACTCTCGATGGAGAAATGAAAAAAAAATCTGTTTTTCTCATCAGATGTATCTAAAATAGAATTCTTCCTTCTTTTATCCCTCTTTCATTATCCCTTCACATCAATGCTGTTTTTTGGGGGGGGCAACTTCAGCCTGAAGTTGAAGTGGATGGTTGCAGCCACGAAAGGCAGCCGTCACATTCCTCCAGAACTGTTTGAGCCTTTTATAGTCGCCTGTGCTGACCAGTGTTTTTATGCTGGAAATCCACAAACATAAACTACCACATATGACAATTAACACTCCCACAACAGAGGATTTACATAATACATTGAAAGTAAAAATGTCCAGAACGAGAACGAGAATGCACCAGTGAGGCAAACAGACTGTTGTAGGTGGAGAGCTGATGAAATAAAGTTTATTGATCCTTAAGGGGAGTCAAGTTGCAACATCCACCAGATGCTGAAATTCCTATTAAATGGAAGGCTGAGCTATGTTGAGCACTGACGGTTTTACATGTTTTACATTGGTTTGCTGTTACCACTACTGTCATACGCTTCTTAGACTTACTATAGTGGTCTCACTTTGGAAACTTTGGTTTTATGGCCCAAGACTTGTTGAGACTCATGAAACTATGATAGCGGTTTGTGCTGTAAGTTGCATATATATGATCATAATGTTTTACAGATAGTCTACAGTAGGTAATTTGGAGAAGTAATGAAATAAGTTGCAGTCATAGTGATGTAACAGTTAGACTCAAATGTATTAGCTGACTATACTTGATGTCATGTCTGTCCCTGTGCTTTGTCTGTTTTGTTTTAGTGTTCATCTTAGATGCTGTGAATTAAATGCATACAAGAAATATGAATAAATGAATGATTTAGGCCACAGCAGGATATGAGCAATGAGTGATGAAAAATGAGTATTTAAAAATAAAAGAATAATATGGAAAAACAGAAAATCAGACACAAACACTGTCATTTAGTTGTCCAATGGGAACAAATCATACAACAGTGAATATATCGACAATGATAACAGCAGACCCGCACAAAAAATTAAGCAAATAAAATGTGACAGTGTAAAATCACAACACACATTCAACCTTTATTATGAAGAACTGTTTGCAACAGATGTACTGTAGTCGGTTTTGCTGCGCACACTCAGCGTGTGTTATCCATCTTCTGGTTGTTGACATGGGAGATGAATGGCTGCCAGGCCTCATAAAATATATCTTTATATCCCATCAGAGTGAATCCAACCTGCAAAAACTGCACGAGATCTCTTCAATCCAGTGGGTTTATAGTGGGTGGCGTTTGTTTCACTGTAGAAAGATCTGTCTTCTTGCAACCAGAGGTGCAAAGGTAATAGTGTTTAATTTACATTGTTGAAGATGAGTTTTGAAAATGTCCTGTACTCACAGGGTGGAGAGCACATCCAAAGAGAGGTGGCTAATTTCTGTCATTCATATGAAAGGTGAGGGAGAGCTTTAAACTGTACATCTGAATTCCATGTGTCCTTATCCAGTTTGAGATGCAAGTCTTATTCTGATCGGCCTTTAATAATACATAAGAAGGGGCAATTAAGACACACACCCTTTATTTATGGGCTTATAGTAAGAATGTGATGCAATGTAGTACTATTCGGTGGATGAAGGAAGATTAGCTCATTTCACAATGACAAAAGAGAGAAGTGCTATGAAAACAAAGATTATGTAGTCGTAATTAATTGTATGTTATTGTAGTCCTCCGGGCAGCAAGGCAACATACAGAACAGGTTTTCATCTGCAAACCCAGAAGGAGGAGTAGAGGAGGGGAAGAATCCAGAAAGCCTTTACGCAGCTCACCTGCAGAGCCTCAATCCTCAGCAGTGATCGCCGTGGTCGATGTCATCAAACAGACATCTCCTCTGACGACACGAAGCTACTGTCTGGCAAAAGTCCTCATGCAGATACTGACACACACACACACACACACACACACACACACACACACACAGATGCACAGATAATGGTTAGATGGATGGATGGATGTGCATGCATGGAAGGAAAGAAAGAAGACAAATGATGTGAGAATGACAAATGTGCTTGTGTGTGTGATTGTGTGTTTGCAGGTTACCATGGCTTGCTGAGGCTGGTGGTGGTCTCTCTCTGCTGTGCTGGCAGATGAAGCTAAAGTTGGTGACAGGAGACGAAGTGAAATGAGTATGTGTGTGTGTGTGTGTGTGTGTGTGTGTGTGTGCACATACGTGTGTCTGCCTGGGTGCGGTTGCAGTGAAAGCACAACTAATCACTTATTTTGGCAAATTCTGAGTAACAGGCAGACAGTAAAAGGAAAGTGTAGGAAATGTCTTAGAGATACACACACATACACACACCCACACCCACATACACATAAACCTTCAGCATTTCTGTACTTTTAAGTATCTGGCCTGTGTCTTTGGAGCAGAACATTGCCCAAATGTTCCCAAGCTAAGCTCCAGACTTCAGAGGAGGAGAATGTGAAGAATGCTCTGACTCCTTTCTTCATAACGTGGTGAAATTGGACATGATTGAATCAGAGTATCAGGTTTAATTAACTTGGAAGGCCATCCTGACCTGCGGATTTAACTCCTTCTGATGAACATCTTCAGCAGCAGCAGCTACACACACCCACACACATATGCACATATGCAGGGGGATCCTGATGAAAGTGCTAATTACTAGAGGGGACATTCTCAGTGCACAGCCAAATGTGACTGAAGCAGGTCTGGGTCAGTGAGAGGCCACTGGTGTGTGTGTGTGTGTGTGTGTGCGTGCGTGCGTGCGCGGCACCTCAGAACACCTGTTTGCACTAAATAATTACCTTCAGAACAGCATTCTTCCTGCGAAATTTGGCCACAGCTGGTGGGGTCAGGTGCTTTACTTGTGACCTTGCTGGATCCCACTTCATCACTTTCAATCCTCTCTGCAGTGTCCTCTCTGAGGTTACTCTGTGTCTCTCTGTGGGTGTCAGAACCAAAAGATAAGAGGATCCATTTGTGCAAACAGAAAGCTGTTGACTTTAGATATTAGTTTCCCAATTTTTTTTTCTTTCATCAAGGTTCTGAAACTAGACAGTGATCTCTGTTGGATGATAGCTTGTTATAGAGGCCGAAATCTGTGAGGATGTTTGTTGTTAGATTTGATTTAAACCAGAACTGTAACTGTTCTCCATCTCTGTGGTATAGTTGGCCTGCACATGAGTACTCTGTGTGCTCCTTCTCTGTGTGTGCGTGTGTTTGTAAGTGTGTGTGCTTTTCAGGCATGCCTCATTGGGTAAATTAAAACTGACATACTTTCAACATATGCAAAATCTCAACTCCACGAATGTACAACCTAATGAGAGACCACAGAGCAATTTTACACAGCTTAACTGTTTGAAAGACATCTGAATGGTTCAAGACTTACGTGGTAAAGTGAGGCTACAAAGAATTTAAAAAGGAAAATATTTTGTAATCTTGTATATGTAGAATTCTTTGATTCAAAGTTGAGATGTTTATGCTGGTTTATGCATTGTTAAATATCTGACAGTACACAGTACTGAATGCTTGGTTAAAAAGGTAGTAATACATAGCAATGACAATGCTAGCATGCTGATGTTTAGCAGGTATAATGTTTACAATGCTCTCACTGTCTTAGTTTAACATGTTAGCATGCTAACATTTGCTAATACATACATTTGCTGAGACAAAGTACAGCAGGGGCTGATGGGAATCTCATTAGCTTTTCAGGTATTTGTGTTGGGCTAAGTGAAACCTGATGGTGGCGCTAGATGAAAAGTCAAGGGATCACCAAAGTCAGTAGGAAACCATGAATGGCTGTACTAAATTTAATGGCAATCCATCCAGTAGTTTATGAGATATTTCAGTCTTGGCAAAAGTGGTGGACTGACCAACCAACATTGCCATTCATCTAGAGCCTTGTCGCTTACATGGCTAAAAAAAATCAGAATTATACAAAACTTACTGTATGTGAGAGCTACAGCAGAGACATTAAAACGTCTTGCGCTCTGTGGGTGGTTGACCAATCAGAAGCCACAGAGGCAGTCACTTGCAGATAGTGGGAAGTGTGAGGCAGATAACTTAATTAACAATATAATTGACTTTACGACCACTAAGTTGTACTTTTTCTCCCCCACTCTCTTCCTTAAACACACAAATACACTAAATCACCCTCCATAACCAATAATTTAAGTTTCAATACAATCATCTATGTGGTACATTTTAATTTAGAAACCACAAGAAGCCACCAGCAGCAAATCTTGACAATAGTTAAACCATATCATGATTTTTTTTTTGCATTGCGCTTCATATATTTATATATATATATATATATATAGCTATGAGTCAGCTATGTGCTGACTCTGCCTCTTTAACTGCACTTTTTCATCCTCTTCAATTACTTCAGACAGCTAGCTCTTTCCTTTATGGTCCATGTTACCCAACATGTGACAGAAATACAGACAAGCAAACGGCAAAGAGGGCTGAGCCAAGCCAGAGTTTGTGACCTTCAACCAAACTGAGCTTCCTATTAAAGACTCAAATGTCTGTGGAAATAGCGAGGGGAGTTTTTCTTTTGGAAGAAGCACTCTACCATGACGCATTCTTCTGGAGTACGTTCTCTATATTAGATTTGGCACATATAAGTTATACGTCAGTACTTGTGGTCCTGTATCTGATACTGGCGGTCATGGTAAGCTAGTTTGTTACTATTTGTTGGCAGAATTTAATGATCTAATCCCAAAAAAGTCTGCCATGTTTACGCACGTCATCCTTGAAATTTGGACTGTATAATCCAATATGCTTCACAGCACCATGTGGGCAGTCATTTTTAGCATTTATGGCCTCCATGGTCATAATACACCATCCATGGAAGAGTTAGCACACCACTGAGGGACACAGGGAGTCAACTTGTTAACTCTCAGTGGGCTCAGCAAGGTTGTCAGCCGAGAATAGTTTGACATTTGACATCGATATTTTTGTTATATTTATTTTGTTATGTTTGTTTTTTTGTTTGATGTATTGGAATACTGTATATATAGTATATCTACTACTGTAACATATGGTAGACAGCCTCACCTCTGATATGTAGCTGGGTCTGAGATATTCCACATCATTGCCTGCCCAAAAGAACCCACATGATCTCCATCATTTGTCCAAAGTCCAGCAGCGCCATCGGCTGAAGCTGTGAGGATGAACAGTCTGTCAGCCACCTCAAGGACTTCTACACTTACCAATGCCCTCTTATGAGCCTTCCAACACTGCAGCAAGGGAGGACGTCCACAAACTGCCTGCAGAGAGAGAGAGAATACCTCAGGTACATGGAGATATTTCATTTCACACCAATTCACACAAATACATGCAAACTGCTTTTCTACCTCGTGTTGGATGTCCAACGCATAGTGAGAAATGTCCCAGATCTGAAGCCGGCCTGTTGTGTCTCCTGAGACCAGGATGGTGTTTTTAGGCTGATTTGAGCTCAGGCTCAGCACACGTTCACCTGGCTGCTCTGGAGCATAGAACTGGCCTGGGATAAGGAGGGGGAAACTGAATTGTACTCATGCAGTTAAGCAATCTCAAAGAAACCAATGAGTTGTATCTTGTAAAATCTAGATCAGTTTTACCAGAAGGCTCCTGTGGGTTTTTGTAGAGAAAGTCCAAAGGGAGTGCAACTGGTTCACGCAAGAAAATCTATTTATATACAGATTTTGTGCCAATTTCAAGAATATTGTTTTGACTCAAATGAGAAATGTACTTTTGAGACTAATTGCTACCCTTTAATGCTCTCTGTTATGTCATATTTTCAAATTCCTCTCTGCTAGAAAAATGCATGGGAACATATACAGACCAGTACACACACAAGTGCACACTGACTCACTGAGACACACACACATTCAGCGGTCAAAGTGCATGAATCCCACACCACTAAACACAGATGGGATCTGGAAAGAGACATAGTTGTGGGCTGCCAGGAATGGTACCGGCGGGAGGCCAAGTCGACAGTTCAGCCTGACTGTCACTGCTCTGACTGTCTGTAAATCCATCTTATGGGAGGATGATTAAAACTGACAGCTGCTTGTCAACTGGGAGTACAGTGTAGTGCTTTAACCTTCCTCATACTTGGAGATTTCTATTTTAAATTCATGTCTTTTTAGTCTTTCTGAATGACATTCCCAGGATCCACCATTCCTCTCACTCCCACTCACCATATCTGTGTGTCTGTCCAGTGATGCTCCAAAAGCAGAGACAGCCGGCCTGCGATGACACCAGGACACCTCTGTTCCTGAATTTCCTGTTTCCAGCGCGATGCTGCAAGAACAGGAGGCTGTCCACAGGGAGCGCCACTCTGCATGCAAGCAGAACAAAAAGAACATTCAGAATGTAGTATTCTTGACAAAAAAATTGGAAACCATCAGCCTAGGGCTAGTGTTGCAGAGGTTCAGTACCAGTCCAGTACCACTGGTCCACAGTCCAGTACTATTCAGGTCTTTTAAATCCTCAGAAGTTCACAAATTTCAGCAATAAAACACACACACACACACACACACACACACACTGGGATGCATCCTCTTACCCTGCCTCTGTCTCTCTCTGTAGGTGGAGCAGTGGTCCTTGTGTCTCCAGCCTCCAGATAATAACCTCTCCATCATGGCTTGCAGTGGCAACGACCCCCAGGGAAGAACACTGAGCCACGGCCAGGATGTCAGATTTGTGGACACCTTTCGACTTCCACGCCATGTCTGCTCTCACATACAAATCCTATATTTACACAGATTAAGATATTAAAGATCACTCTTTACCTACAGGCTTGCTTAGCTACTGCAGCACCTCGGCTCCATTCCAGGACCAATATTTTACATTCCTACCATGCGTTGAAAACAACACGGAAATGCCTCCTTACAAGCTCATTAAGTGTTACGTTGTTGTATTATTTATACAATATTTATGTATTATAAAAAGTAAGGAACATTTGCATACAGTATTATGACTGAATTTCAGCAGTTTCAGCAAATAAAATACAAACTGCAGTGTTGTTTTTAGGCTTTAGCCTATGCACAGGCTTGTTGAAATTGTGAACCTCTTTGCACATGGTTTCCCACTGTCTGACAGTTTACAAATGGTCTAAAATAACATATAATTGTTTGTGTTGCCTTGTGGAAAAGCTGCTCCATTTCCTTCTCTGGTTTGCTGATTTTGTTTACACCTCTGGGCTAAAAGGTCGCGGTCAGCTCTTTAAAACGGGCTATCTGGAAGCTCAGCGTGGTGGATGTGAGAGAAATACTGGTGCAGATGTTTTGCAAGGCACAAACTTCTTTGATCTCACCAGGTGGATGTGTAAATGTATACGTAATTTATGTCATTCGCTGATATCATTTACTCCTAAAGCCATTCCTCATCATCCTTTTTTGGACATAAAATGTTTTCTCAAAAACCAACGTGGCTCTGCTGAACCAGGGGACTTCACAATGAGAAGCATTATGACTGAGGAAAAACAGGATTCAGAATTTGCTGGAGAAGCATGAATGCTGAATGTTACTACTGTAGTCTTCAAGGAGCGAATCTAACCACACAGCAGATGGTAGTTATAGGTTGAGATGTAAAAGGTAACACAAGAGTTTGAGGTGTGAAAATATGCAAGTCTGCACACCCAGATTTTTGTCTCACTTAGCAGTTCATGTGTTTATACTGGCAAATACTTCATCTGTACTTCTTTAGACCTGAATGTCAGCGTGCATAAATGTGTAGGTGGATGTTGTTGTGTGATTCTAGACAAGTTTTGAACCACAATAAAAAAAGAAGAGATTTAGTGATATCACAGATTCGGCTCTGAATTTATTGGATACGTTTTGTCTATTGCAGCTAATATTTTCTGGGACAAAGTCTTCTTAAGCTCAACTTGTCAAGAAAAACACAGTGTTTTAAGTCTGTATCATATTAGTCACTACGGTGACAGCTGTTTGTGTGGGACACATCATCCTGTATTCAACATCTGGGGAAGAGCTTGTGGAAAAGCAAAAATATGAAGACTAGGACTAGGACTGGATATGTTACCATTTTTTCAAACATCTTTATATTATTTATCATTTAAGCTTTTTGTGACATCATTTTTTTGGTCATGATGTGTTCAATGCTGTGATTCTATATACATAATATGTATTTGTTTATGTGAAAATGTTCTGTGTTCTGGATTCATAATCTAAGGAACCTTTGATCTTACCTTGGCACCAGTAATGTCATACTGAGCGATCTTCTGGCTCCACCCCACAGCCAGCAGCTGGTTGTCATGGAGACAAGTCACCGCAGTGACTTCAGAGTTGGTGACAGGCTCCAGTTTATGCAGGTTAAGGCCATTAAGTAAGCTCCACACCTGCTCAGGAGAGGTCAATAAGAGGGTCTTCTCATTACCAAACTCTTATTAAACTTTCTCCTGTATGTGAAATAAAGATGTATGCCGCTAAATACGTCTAAAGTGAAAGTTTCTGTGCAGACAAAACTTTGTAAAAAACCTTAATAGTGCCGTTGCAAGCCCCAGTGATCAGTCTTCTGTGGGAGGAGTCCAGTGCCATGCAGGTGAGTTCATCTTCTCCATGAGCGTTGGAGATTTGAAGCCGTCTCTTTCCTGTCTCTACATCCCACAGAGACACCAATGAGACTGCATGTCCAGTCACAACCTGTCTCAGGGTGGGATTGTACAGTGCACAGGAGAGTGCTGGAAAACTTAGGATCTTTGGCCCAAGCTCCCTTCCTTCATCTGTCAACCATCCTCCCCCTCCCCTCTCTCTTTCAGCCAGATCGAGCCATGCAAGGTAATCTTTGCAGCCCACCACTAAATGAGGCTGAGTCTGTTCAGGAAGAGGAGGGCCAAGCAGCAGGAAAGGGAAGTTGCCATGCTCTGGGATTCGGCCTAGCTGCAGGCAGGGGAACTGCAGGTTGACAGTTTTCAGACAGTGATGGGTGGAAATGTCCCAAACCCTCAGCTCCTGACAGAGGAACAAACATCAATCTATTAGAAGTGGTTTGTCATGACTCACAAAAATCCCACAGTACGATCTTAAATGATAAACAATAAGGAGGATAAATAAAGCTCTAAACAGACAAATTATCAGGGCAGTTTCTTTCATCTTTCATGACTCACAGCATCTCTGGAGTAGCTGAAGATCTGTCCAACAGCTTGGTAAACAGCAACATCCAATACAGCAGTGCGGTGACCCAGCAGTGTAGCGACGGGACGTGCGGTCACAAATCGAGTCCACAGTCTGACAACTCTGTCATAACCTCCTGTGACCATCAACTGCAGAGCTGCGTTGTAGTCAAAACATTTGGCTCCCTAAAAAGGAGGCAAAAAGACCAAGATGGCACACAGAACTAAAGAGAACATGCTCCAGTGTAGACAGATATGTACTGTTTCAATTGACCACTTCAAATGCTACAAATCAAGTTACAGTAGCTGGTCTCATTAGTTTAACACTGGGGACTTTTTAAGGGCAGTTTTATTGTAAAATTCTCAGACATTTAATTGGTGTATAAAATGACTGCGCTTGTTCAAAAACACCATAGTGAATAACAGGAAGCATCGCCACCCAGTTTAATAACGTTTTGTACAACAGCAGTCATGACACTGTCTTCACTGCTTATTTTCAAAGTGTGAACTTTGAAAATAAGTAACTAACATCACATCTGATATTCGTTCTTGTGGATAAAGCTTGTGTTTGGGTAGGAATAATTCAATCAAAAGGTTATATAATACGGAAAGGGAGGACATGCCGTGTAAACCATCTCTCTACAACTACACAGATTTGAACGGATTGAAAGTTGATTTTAAAACCTTGACCCCCACAGCTGGGACAGGGTCACCCAGACCAGAGCACTGTGACAGAGCACTAGGTGCATCTGACCTCAATTTTACCCAGAAGTGGATAAGTACCTCTTGCTCTTTTTCAATTCTTCTTCTCGTACTACTGTTTTATTTGATTTTATTTAACAATTTATGGTCTTTTAAAATATGTACATCCCATTCTACTGTTTGTATAGGGACAAACATCTGCAAATATACTTTTGATACATGAAAATATATATTGTTTATTGTTTGAGTTGTAATTTTGAGGCCACAGAGGGACAAAAAACACAGATGGATATGGTGGTTGTTTGTATCTCTGAAAGTTTGAGTTTTAACAACTATTCAACCATTTTAAATCTGTTTTATCAAATAAACTATGATTCATTAATTGAATTTCACCCATTATCATACAAGACTTGTGTTATTCAAAGCTATGATACACAGTGATATTTACTAATGGCAGTACATAATACAATCCAACATCTGATCAGGCAAAACCATACTGTGATATCAGTTACCTGCTTAAATTTCCAAATGTAAGGCTCCTGCTTCAGTGACACACTCATAAAGACCACAGAGGTGTTGTCACTCTCTGACGATGACATGATGACATTGGTACTGGGCTCAAACATCAGTCTGTTGACTGGTTCCTGGTGGATGTTGGGGATGTAATGGAAGGAAACCATGTTGCTGTGTTCACCAAGGTCCTGATGTCAAGACGGATAACAATAAATTAAAGTGTTCTTGTGAAATTGGAGAGTAGCCAGACATTGAGCTCAGTAATTAAATAGAAAACGTCAAGCTTGCCTGGAAGAAGATCCTCTGTGGGCCGTTCTCTTTCTTGGTGGGATTCTTAAAAAGCCCTTTAGATGGTTTCAGGAACCACATCAGGTGGATTCCTCCTTTGTCATCCCCCAGTAACAGTAAAGGTGGTCGCTCTGGACACTTGGAGGACAGCCACATAGATTAAAGCGATTAATTTACTGCTTTCTGGGTGAATTCATCCAGTTAAAACAACAACATCCCAATAGAGAAAGAGGAATACCTGAACATCATGCCAGTAACAAAGTGCAGTCGGCACGCTTTGAAACCCTTGGAGGAATGATGAGAAAATAGGCAGAGTGAATGTTAAAAAAATGTGATCATTATAGATCTATTTTCATTAGATACACATAAGAAACCCAACCTACCAAACAGGTGGACATCCTCAAATACATTTCCTGTGGAGACATTTACAAAGTGCAGGTCCCTGCAGTCAGTTGATATGGCAACCTTGTCAACGTTGCCCATATAGACAGCATCAGTGGTCCAGCCTCTGAACCGCCTCGTGTTGGCCACTTCCTCTGTTGGGTCTCCGGCAAGCTGATTATTAATGGAAAAAGTGTGAGTGTGTGTGTATTATACTTGAACAGTACCATGTGTATTAAATATCATGATGTCACTCACCCCTACAGTTTTGAGGATGTGTAGGCTGCTGTTCCAGACAGTGATCTGACCGCCCTTACTGACACTAATATAGCGGAGTGGAGGAGGATGGGAAACAGCAACCACACGCACTGTTGGCTCCCGCTGCAGAGCAATGAGCATGAAAATAATTAATATGAAAGGTTGTTGGAGGAGTAAAAGTAGTACTTTTAGAAAAATAACATGAGGAGAGTATAGAAAAGAAATTGAACTGAGTGCTGAAAACTGAAAATGCTTAATCCTTTATTATAGCATTAACACAATTATTCAGTATCATTTGTAAGGACAACTGTATATGTCTTATAAGTTTTATAATTATATACCATTCATTTGTTAAAGCCTATGTGAAGAATTTGACCAACTTCAATGGGCTATAGAGCTAAAAAAGAGATGGACAGACAGCAGTTCCCCTTCCAAAATCTCGACCACTACTATCCCCCATGGAATATTCACTTCAGTATTGTCCCCAGATCAGATATCTAACCTAGGAACAATGAATAGACAGCGCAATTCTCATTTTTGGTCACTGAGGGGCAGATGAACTTTTTAACGTGCTAACAGACACAGCTGGCTAACATAACTAGCATGTCATCAACACAGAGCACATTTTTCTTATATTGTAGTCATGTTCCAAAACTCTGCACATGTATCATTCTGCACCGTGAGGATCAAACATCTAACTGAAGGAACAACAAGAAAAAACTTTTTGAGTGGAGGGCTAAATAAACTTGTGGGCATAAAAAAAAATAAAGAATTAGCTAAAATATCCTTCAAAACTCTCTAGAGCTGATGGGTGACAAGTTGAGAGTGATCCCTTTAACATTAAATGTGGTGTTAGTCATTTGATTCAGTGTTATTTAACAGTGATTCAGCTTTAATGTTAGAGATGGTTGGGGTTAGGTAATGGTTTTGTTTCGTTTTCTTACATTTGTTTGTCAAGAACCATGTACCAAAACTTTAGCTAATCTCACGCTTCATATCAGATTAAGCTACTAGCTTTCCCTCTGCTATCCCTGGACAAGTAAGTGGATAGAACTTCTGTCTCTACTCATAAGGTGTTTTTGGGCTGGAGGAACTTTTTCACATTACTTTTACATTTCTAAGAACTGTTGCAGGAACTACCACTTTTTATTGTGTCCACACCGTAGGAATTGGGAACAATCGTAGTTCTTAGAATTCCGTTTTAAGGGACTTTTTTAGCTCCTACTTCAGGGTAGATACTCTCTCAGCACAAGAGGAATCTTGAGTGATGTATGTGTATATTGATTGGTCAAACACATCAGCAAATGCAGCACTGATGCAGCACTGGCAACCACCATTTTTAAAAACCCATGAACACAATAGCATTTAAAGTAAGCCTTTTGCCTTAAACAATGGAACAAAATACATCTCCTTTCCAACTCCATCATTAACATGACACACAACAACACACAGCTCCGACCACGGTGTCCTCCATCCTGATGTTGTTGTTGTTGAAGCTATATCCTGCACAGAAATGATGGTATACCAACTGCTGGCTTGCATCACTTCAGTGTTCCTATTGGTGGTGCGAATGCAAACAGAAAAAAGCCCTTTAAGGTATGTAGTTCTTGGGGGAGCTCCCCAGTGGGTAGTTCCTCTCAGGGAGTCCCCAGAACTGTTTGTCAGAAAGTGCCTAAAGCTATGGGGTCTAAAGTAGTTTAAAAATTTACCTTTAATTTAGGCGCGCCCATCAGGCCTTTCAGTGTAATTGTTTAGACATCCTGAAAAGATGCACCATTCTTGCTCAATTGACCAGAGTTAGACCGATGGAATCCTACCTTGTTGTGAGAGCAGTGCCTGATCTGTGGCTGGGAGTCCAGGAGAGCAGCTCTGGGGATGGAGGCACGCTCTCTCTCTGTGTACTCAAGAAGCAGGTAGGAACACAGCTGCTGCCACTTCATCTGTCCTGTACAGCAGATATCTACCTGAATATGGACAAGTTAAGAGAGTCACAGTGGCCTTACATCATCATCTGGAAGCTGTCTTTATGCTGATGGGATGTGCTGAGTGCTTTTTTTTATCATCAGTGTCACAAAGACACCTCTTAATTTGTCTTTACCTCACTGAAGAATCTCTCAACCCAAGCATCCTCAACATCTGGACCAATCACAGACTGTAGAACTTCCTGAAACTCTTTGAACCTCATTCCATGTTCTTCACTTCCTCCTCTGTTCCTTCCACTCTTCCGTGTCTGTAGTCCAGCTTTTGGACAGGTAAATGCATTTCTCAGCAGCTGCAGGTGCTCCGGGCTCAGTTTCTCCGCAGGACTCACTCCACAAGCTGGATCACTGCACAGAGTTAAAGCAACATTTTTGCAAAAATTGGAGGGTTTTCAACTCACTAAGTGAACATCAATTAAAGACTTTATAGCTGCATTTTCCCAGAGGTCAAGTCGTGTGTGCTGTTTTTAGATTGTTTCTGTCAGCAGGTGAGATGGTTGTCCATGAGTTTCAAAAACATCAATTTCATTATTAGGCAGATTACCATCAGTAGCCACTTTTAGGACTGTTTGTGTTTCCCCTTTACTGACTTTTGAGTAAACTGGATTCAGCCGGACCTCTCACAGATGCAGAAGCTGGTGCTTTTACTTAAATGTTAGTAATAAAATTAGGACTAACATCCATTATTCTTATTACATTATTCTTTTTTGTTTGTAGTTTGTGACAACAGCCCCTGGACACAAACCTCATGAGGCCTGCAGCCAATGATCAAGCATGGACACATGGATAATTTAGTGTCTATCCATCATTTCTGTTTTAGTTTTTAAAGTTTTAACTGCCCCATCCTGTCTTTGGCATCTGGTGAAGGGTTCACTGTAGAATGAATGCAGCACTCCCAAGTGGCAGCTTTGGGAAAACACACTGCTGATCCAAACAAAAGTTTAAAATCACATTATGAAGACTTACATAATGCATATTCATCTGAAACAAATAAATAACAATAAGCAGTAGGAGTGCAGGTAAACTAAACTGTATGTCTTAATGTGTGTACTTGCTGAATATTGGGAATGGGGAATAAGTGATGAGGGAATAAGTTAGGTTTGGGGGATGAGTTTAAAAGATCAAGGAGTTTTACACCACCAGCAGCTACTGTGTGGCCCTGTTGCTCAGGGAGACTACATACGGGCAACAATGAGTCACGAGTCCCGGCATTGTGAGCTTTTTTCCAGGTCCATTGGGACACGGATGAGTGGTCCCTTTACTTCATACACATTCAACCACATCTCACAATCAACCAATACCAATGGCACCATAAAATGATTAAGTAATAAAAGTGCATTAGTTTGCTGAAAAAGGACTTTAAAAGGTCATTTTATCTGAAAGAGGCTGCACTGAAGCTGTGTGAGGAGGATGGAGGACATTCCTGTTAATGTCTGGAGAGTTTAAGTGGAGGAAATATGTAAATCAAAAAGAGTCATTGAATCATAGAAAAGCAAATGTTCAACTTCATGGAATACTTGACAAAACTTATTTTAATGCTATATGTAGATGGATATACAATGAAAATTGAAACCAACATATTTTTCACTCGGAGTGTAGATTTTTATTTGACAGGAGGAGATTTGAACTTCATGAACATGTTCGAAATAGACAAACAAAAAAGACTTTTGTGTGCACTAACAGGTCATAAAAAGTTAATTATTTATCAGGTATATATTTATCAACGTCAAATGCATAAGAACAAGAGCTGAAGAAAACTCACCAAAACCTGCTGTGGGGAACCTCTGTCTCATAAAGCATCCATGGATTTTTATTATTTCTGAAGATATCCATACTGATAACTTAAGCTTCACTGTCTGAACCCTTCTTTACATTCTTCCCAATACAAGGTACTGCTTCAGATGTCAACATTTTAATCCATATTTAATCCAGACTGGTCAGTCTTTCATGTTCTTTAGGTCCAAGATGCGGTAGCCACAAGCTCCTCTCACAAACACTGAGGTCAATCTACAATCCTGACCGAGTTTAAACATGCAGGGCTTTTGTTTCCTTCTCATCCTCCGTCTTTTCAAGCAAACCCAATTTACTCAAACAAAGCTTCTTGTCTTCACACAGGGAAGGAATGTCCAGGTCCAGGGATAAATAAGCCACCCGTCACAAGTGTTTGAGAAAGGAAAGTCAACACATAACTGATGAGAAGACCAAGGTGAGAAGAGAGTTTCCAAAATAACTGCAAGTCTGCTGGGGGTAACAGAGCGTTAAACCCCACAGACAAGCCCTCAGTGGGTTAATCATTTAAAGAGGCAACATTGGTCAGGACCCAGGGGAGTTAAGATTGGTAACTTTTGCTTAAGCTGTCTACACACAATGAGGAATATACAGAAATCCAGGACAGTTAATTATACACCAACATTTATCCTGTGCAAATAAATTCTAAAGTCAAAAAAAGCCACAAGCAATGATACTCTGTCATATTTTAATAGCCTTACAGACCCCTGTAACTAATGCAGTTTAATTACTGCCAGGCAACCCACGGCATTTCTGCTTACCACTTCAATGAGCATGAGCTATCCAGAGTGGCCTCCCACTATGTTTAATGAAGGTACCCATATCCCAGTGGAATCTGGTCTGCTGGGCAATGCTTGTACCTTAAACAGTCAGCTCTATTATTAGCCCTATCCGCACCAGTAGCCTATACTGTCTGCAACTGGCTCACATATCTACATAATTCATCTGATACAACAGAAATGGACAACATTAATTTCTGACTCACAGTGAAATACCTTTTTACACAGCACATTTTGACTTCTTATAGGAACTAAAGCACAGGTGGAACTAGTAACATTAATAACGGCTCTGATCTATTTCAGTATTTAGTGATATTATTAACTACACCTGTACTTTTCCTGCTGTGACCTATGAAGAGTGGGTTTTTAATTGGCTGGCAGATATATTTTAATATTTGGACACCTCAAATAGTTCCCAACAACCTTGTAATCAACAATGTAATAATACAACCATAACCACAATACTAGTTAACATTTATAATTAATGTGTTAAAGACTCCTTGCCACAAACAACATGATCATTCACTTTTATAGGTTTCAGGCAAACGTGCTTCCTGTTGTGCTGTTTGAAGCTACAGAAAGTAACAAATTAAAGGAGAAACCAACATAAAATGTCTTAGTAAGGTGTTGGGCTACTACATGTCACCAGAACAGCTTCAGTGCACCTTAGCATTGATTCTACAAGTTGCTGAACTCTACCGGAGGCATGAACACCATTCTTCAAAAAGATATTCCCTCATTTGGTGTTTTGATGATGGTGGTGTGGAGCGCTCTTTCAAAGTCACTTAGATCTTTTCCTCTTGCCATCTTGATACAAAATTAGAATCATCTGGGCCTGCTCAGCATTTTTATACATGGATGTTAATTATTTACTTGTACCATGCAGTGCAGCTGTGTGGAAGCAGCTGCATTTGTTATGCTTCTCCACTCATTTTTGGATTGATGCAACGTATAATTACTTAATATTTTGTAACTTGTTTTATAGTAAAATTATGTTGAAAATATACGTATCAAATTAGATACAGCAGGTATGTAAAGTAATTTATCTATAAATCCGTCAATTGTAATTTTATTGCATTTCATGCATTATGCATACCATAAAGCAACATACACTCTTTTGATTATTTAAGGAAACTAATTAAAGGTTTATATGACATAATTAGATATATTTAGAGTATAAATTGAGATATTGATAGCCTATATTGTATTTTTTATATATGCAACCTGCTGTATCACAATGATCAATGACTAGTTGGATGTTGCCATGGCTAACTTGTTAATAATGGTCTTTTGCTCATTGGTATTCACTAAAAACTGACCAATTCCTAGAAGAAAGAAGAAGAAGAAGAAGAAGAAGATGATTATGGATGGTGATTCAAGTGACATGGAGCAGTTAGGGGAAGATGATGATGATGATGATGATGATGAAGAGGAATGGACTCCTACTGCAATGTGTGCTGAGGGAAATTCAGATGGTAGTGATGGGGAAGACTTGCAAGATGAAAGTGTCAGAAACCTACAAGTTCATGGGAGGATGTGAACTTCTTGATATGCTATCTGCACTTTACAAGTTCAACCTCAGATCCCAAAGATGGTATATGTACATTTGGTGGCACACTGTCATGGTGGCAGTAATCAATGCATGGAACCTCTACAGAAGAGACCAGAAAAAAACTGAAGCCCAGGCAGAAACCCATGGCCCTGTGAAGTTTCAGGCTGCTGTTGGCAATTTACTCACAAGTGCAGGAAAGGGCAAAATCACGTGTGGCAGACCATTATTTTCTCCAGAAGCAGGAGGAACACCTACCTGCAAAAGGCCAACCTCAAGTGTGCCCCCTGATGTGAGAAAGGATGGCACTGATCATTTCCCAACATGGGAAACCCGACAGAGATGTAATAACTGCACAGATCACAATCACTCCTTGCCTAAACAAGAATAGAAACTGTTTTTCGCCTACCACAATGCAAAAAGAAGAGGTTGTGAAACAAACAATGAATCAAAAAAAATCAACCAAACTAACTGAAAGGTTCCTCTTTCACCCCGTCGGTCCCATTGGTGGGTTTGTCATGATGAAGCTTCAATGTTGCAGCTACAGAATATGTATGAAATTGTCCTACATATGGAAAAAATGTTCTTTTCTAAGTTTGAAATTACTTAAGGAACAAATTAAAGGAAACTCAGAGTTTAAGGGGTTAAAAAATGTTGTGTTCTGCATGTTTCTGTTTGATTTAAAAAAAAACATGCTGTGAGCAATAAATTGCAAAAAATTCTAGATGTATCAAATATGATACAAAACAAAACTCATATATGCAAAGAGTTATTTAATTTCTTTTTTAAAAAATTGTCAGAAGGTTCAATAAACTCTCCATTTTCAAAGAATTACAATCTTCTGGCAATTATTTGATGGGTTAATTAAACATACTAGTTTTCAGCTGTTGTTTAACTGTTTCCGAGATGATAAAAACAGAATACCTGGCTAAATAATCGTTAAAGTTTCAGATTATACAAATCACAGATCTTCTATTCATGGCTCCAAAACACATGCAAGATGTCAGTCCTATACCACTTGGTTGATTTCAGTCACCTGGGCACCCAGGTGTAAACAACTTCTTGATTACCTGGCTTGAGGAAAAACAACAACAGAGCCGCAGGATTGAGGAGACACATTGATATAAAGCAGCAACAAGACAATGCAGGGTAATATAAGATCATATTTCAGGATACATTACATTCAATGTGGGTAGATTTAATTTTTGCTTTTAGTTGAAATATGTCTCTGCCCATGCAATGCTATTTAGACCTTTTTATTACAAAGAGCCTTGGAGTAGTGAACTGTATCTTTAGCTGGGATGACTGGCAACATGAGCGATGATACATGTTGTTACGCTGCACTGCCACTAGATGGAGCCACAGCAAAATATTTGAGTGCTCAAACCTATTGAAACAAAGTAAGTCTTTGTTAATAATTAACATACAGCAACAAACATCTGATGACATTTACACCCACTAAACAAAACAACATTAACTTTGATTGCTACAGTAATTTTTAAAAACATTTATTTTACTTTATGTTTAGTGCATTTAATGAAAAATCACGGTTACCATCATCACCCTCCAGTCAGTCACTCGCAGGATGGCAGCAGCAGCTCGCGAGTTTCCACTCAGAATAATTACACACCCGTGATCCGCCCTCGATTCCCCCCTTCTCCCAGCAAACTAGACCTTAGGAAATATCCCTCCTCAGCACTGCCCTGTCTGGTTCAGTGATGGGGCGGTGAGGGTGAGGATGCCAAAGCGCGACAGTCCAGTTCAAGCTTATCGATTTCACTGACTGTCTTTTTTTTCTTTGTGATTATCACCATGTTGCGGGTTGTAGTTGAATCGGCTAAAGGTTTGCCTAAAAAGAAGCTTGGAAGTCCTGATCCAATTGTATCTGTGATTTTTAAAGGCAAGTAACTTTTCTTATAAAGTTTTAAACTTTTACAGCTCAGGGAGAAAATACTTATAGGCTAATATTAATTCATATTATGATGTAAAGTGTGTCTATAATGCTAAATGATTATTTTATTGTCACTTAATTGATACTTTCATCTGGAATGACGCCTGTAGATGGACTCAATAGTTTTTGCTGTGATATTTATAATGGTAGCCTGTGCATATATATATATATATACACACATCTTCTACAGTATGTCATGCGCATCAGTTAGATTTGTTTCCCCTAATAGTCCACTCAGAATTCAGAAAGTTTAGGCTATGAAGTCTAGTCTAAAGGCAGTACTGTTTTTAAAAAATGTCATTTCCAGATGCAAGTACAGCTGGGTAGGGACCTTGCTGGATCATATATGATACAGTATGTACACATGAATGAGCTCTGGCAGAAAAAGTAGGTAGGAAAAAGGTAGGAGGTTAGATATTGACCCGTAGCTACTGAAATCAAACAGATCAGACACAGGGTCCTGTCACAGTAGTGTTTCCTCTTGAAGTACTCTGGGTGATCCTGGCAATCAGCCCTAGTTGTTCTCAGCTGCTGTGTTTGTACCCGGGTCCTCATGGCCTACAGGTGTGGCAACTTCCCTTCCTCTTTTTCGTCTTTCCTTTAAATGCAGAAACTGCAGCACAATGACACCACGGTCCACTTGGCAGAAATATGACAGTTCAAACAACACATTTAATTCACTGATGACAATTATGTAGAGGTAAATAAAAAGATAGGAAAGTTTGGTAGGGCAAGGACCACAAACCTCACCAAAATGTAATGAAAAAAAAAAGATTGTCCTCTGAATTTCATGTGTGTCAGCAAAAACAAGTAGGGGAATGTTTTTCACTTCACCCTTACATTGGCTGACCTATGTGAGTCCTAATCTCGACAAATCATTAATGGTTTCATTGTGACAATAAGTGGGTGATTTATTTACAGATTGGTGTCATTGAGTATTCACATCGAACTATTTCACTTTCAGATGAGAAGAAGAAAACAAAATCGATCGACAGTGAGTTGAATCCTGTGTGGAATGAGGTAAAGCTCTATTACACAGACACACACACACACACACAACCATATGAAAAAAGCTAAAATCCAGACTCTAGCAGTTGTCCAAAGTACATATTTTAAATGCCACAATATGGTAACGGCCAGCAAAACACTTGTGAATATTACTTATGCATTACAATCCATTAAGATGACAAAAATGCAGACCATGCGAATAAAATGTATCTAGTACAATATGTTCACTGTATCACTGCCTGACTGTTTTACTTAGATTTTTTGATCATCAAAGACAGGACAGCTGTTTAGGAATGCAGGAATAATTGATTTTGTTCAAGATATGTCGACTTTGAATACAGTACTAGACATTATGTGGTAATGTGATAATCACCACATGACTGTCACAGTATGTTTTCACCATATCAATTGATTACGTTATGTAAATAAGGAGTTAATTTGTCTGTCTTGCAGTATTGTGTCATACAGGCTGAGTTGTCTAATCATTATAATCTAGGTGATATTGAATTAAAGGCTCTAGTTGCATGTCATATCTGATGGACTGTGTGTCCCTCTTCTTGTCTTGCAGGTGCTTGAGTTTGATCTGAAGGGAACTCCGCTGGACTCCAGCTCCTACCTAGATGTGATTGTGAAAGACTATGAAACTATTGGCAAAGATAAGTAAGTACAGTACAGCAGTACAGGGATTTAGCTCCCCTGTTAGCTTTGGCTTCTTGCTTTGTGCAACAGGATCACAGTAACAACAGAGAAGCTATTTGACTATTTGCCTTACCTCACTGAATCACAGTGCAAACCTCTTCTTGTCTGAACGAAGACTCTTTGGGAAGTAAGTCTGTTTAGTCAGACAACAGGTTAGCCAATAGGAGCTGAGGTGTGTGTGTCTGTGTTGTACGGATGTCTACTTAAACATTAAAAGGACTCGGGCTACAAAATAACCATTTGCACATGCAACAATCACCACCCACTGGTTAGGATATACATTAATCAACACTGACACAGTAGTACACAAGGAAACAACGTCGGGTATTTCATAGTTTCATAGTAACCCAGTGTTTGAGTTATGTTGTTGGCTGTCTCTACCCCCTCACACCCTGCTTGCCATGCTGAGACTTGCTGGGCTGTGGGGGAAGCTGATCCTGATTGGGCAATGATGGATGGATGAATCGTTGTTTGTGTTCTCTCTCTCTCTCTCTCTCTCTCTCTCTCTCTCTCTCTCTCTCTCTCTCTCTCTCTCTCTCTCTCTCTCTCTCTCTCTCTCTCTCTCTCTCTCTCTCTCTCTCTCTCTCTCTCTCTCTCTCTCTCTCTCTCTCTCTCTCTCTCTCTTTCTCTCTCACTGAGGGAAGGAAAATTCTTAAATCTATTCAAATGATGTTGCAATGGAGCAAATGCAGTGCGTATAGTGTGTATGAACAGCTTGTGTGAGGAAAAAGTGCTGTAATGTTTTTACGTTGCTCCAAAACAGCTCAAGGCTGTGACTTCACTATAAAGCCAGAAACACATATGGGACTAATTTAGTCCAACCACAAAGAATGTTTCCTTGACATCACTAATTACTGCGATCAAAGTTTTGTCTTTGGTAGAAAAAACAAAGCATACGAAAGTGGTTCTATCTTATGAAATATGTCAAGCAAACTATATATTCTGTGTTTTTTTTCTGCTCATATGATTAACTTAGTAAAAATTTCCCCTGTGCATGGGACAGTCATAACACAGGGAGGAGCTTTTCAAATGTGTGTCTCCAGCACACGAGTCCATGTTAAACTGAGTGAAGTTTTCCACTGGGCTAGCCTGTCTGACACACTCCCTGAAGATCTGCAGTACACAGTGGAAGCGGAAAGGGACTCTCTTGCTTAAATAGTTTCCCAGATTCTGTTATGAGTAATCCCTGTTGTCATGGCAACCAAAAAGGGGCCCATAAAAGAGCAATCTGTGTCTCTATGACTGATTAGATTTTACACAGGATTCAGAGGATTGTAGGGAAAGTTCTCTTTCCTTCATGGCAGCACAGTCTTGATCATAATATTTGGGAATCAAATTTCTGCCTGCGGTGAGATTTGAGTTTTAAACATTGACAAAATGTCTCATTCCTTTACACCTATTCTTTGGATGTGGAATGACACATGATTTAGGTTGATTTTTAAGCCTTCTGCTTTAATGTGAGGGTTTTAGAGACTATTTGAAGAGGTAGAGCTATAGGTATTTGGAGATTTCAAAACAAGAGCGTCTACAGCAACGCTAGCAGCTCTGTGAGACTGTATTTGCAGTACAATCTCACAGAGAATCTACAGTGGTATGTGGTTTAGGTAAATGCTAACATCAGCATGCTAACATGTTCACAGTGGCAAAGAACAACTGACACAAGTGATAAGTAACAAGTACAACTGATGCTGTTGGGAATGTCAGTAGTTTAGCAGGTATTTAGTCATAAACCAAAATACTGAACAAATTAAAAAATTATGATGCTAGACGAAAGTTCAGGTGATCACCAAATTAATTTGCCCACTATCTGAGCTGTATTTTCCTGCTCTGCACCTGCGTTGCATGCTGTGGTTACTGAAAGAAAGGATGTGTGATGATATCGTTCAAAGGAAGAGCTGGCGAAGTTCTTATTTTGAAGACGTTTATTAGACGATGGCCATCGGGTCCATTCCATGTACAAAGATGGTCTGGGCATCGTACCACTGTCGATGCATAACTTATATAGGGTTACACATCTGTATCTTATCACATGAATAACATAGGTTCTTTCATGGGCACTAATTCAGTCGGGAGCCATCCATCAAGTGATTGACGGCTACCTCACAACATATTATGTGTCACAACATACCACATCTGGACCAACTCCAAGTTTGACCATGGACCCATTATTTATATCTAAAAAGGTCCCCCAGAAGGGCTATACCATATTACCTAAGGTGACATGCAGACTATGGAATGTTTATGTCACATGTCCAACACCCAAAATCAATAACGTACATAGGGTCAGGTAAAAGTCTTACTAACAGTTACGGAACTTTAATTGTGCAAATTTTCAAATTAACTAGAGAGATGTTCTGTACAGATCTACAACAGAACTGCAGACTTCTAGAAATCATATTATGATGACGTTAAAACAACAATGGACTGGCCACTATATTAAATAATATCCTGTTTTGCACAAACATATTTGGGAGTCTGAACTGTGGGAATATAAAAAAAAAAAAAAATTGACGTGGCTTGAAAAATGGCGTCATATCAAATCAAATATGCTCTCTGCCCTCAGAGTATTGTTTAATTTCCAGTCTTGCAGTATAAAAATGGCAGACTCAGACGTCAGTGGGTCTGTCCAAATATTTCACCTACTTTCAACTATCTTGTCTATGAGAAAACATTTCTTGCAGTGCTGAAAACACGGATGTAACAGCAATAATCATGGAGCTATACAATCCCTAATTTTACACTTTAATCAGAGATCTGAGATTAGCTGTATCATTTCAATGCTGCAGTAAACACTCTCATCTACGCTAACAGTTGTGTGAAAGGAAATGAATGATGACAGGAGGAATAGTTACTTTTTGAGCTGAAACTCAGCCGTGGACACTCAGAGCTGCTTGTGTTGAAACTCATTTGTTCCCCTTCACAGATAAGTGATCATTGGCTGAGATAGGTGAGAATTTTATTATACCAGGAAATGTGGAAAGGCCAGAACTTGGTTGTGTATGACTATAAGTCTGGTGACAAGTAGCACCACTGTCTGTTGTTACACTTGTTATAGAATGCTTTAGCATCCTGATGAAGGGGACAAAGGGGAAAAACTGTATCTGCATCCAATAATAACTCCATACACATGATTTCACCCTGTCTATGGGTAATTATTTGGACATGTGGGATGTTTCTCTGTGACTCACCGGGGTTGCACAGTCTGTTTTGGTAATTCTGTTCTGTGTTTACATGGAAAACAATAGGAAGGTTGTTAGTTAAGGCATGTTTTTTCCTATTCTGTTCACAAGATGTACAATTCAGGGATGTTATAATTGCCCCATAACTTTCTCTAGATATCCAGGCTAGTGCCACTGCTAGTCAGAGTGTGATACTGTTTAATCATTCAGTATGGTTTCATATGAATATTAATGCAATTATCAGAATGTAGTTAAGCGGAAAATGCAGTTAGTAGAATGTTGGAAGGAAAAACTCCCTCCACAAGACACTCCCATGACATTTCATGGAAGTTTGGATGAAAGTTGCATCCTTTCTGAAGCCAGTCTTTGATAAAGTTCAAATCCTGTTCACATTATTGTTGAGATTCCATTGGAATAATGCACCTAAGGATTGTTGGACACTGTTGGATTTGAGTCCACATACAAGGTTTATAGAATCACTGAATCCCTGGAGAATCTCTGCGTCAGCCTCTTTCCTGATGTACAGCGCAGAGTCCTGCCAAAATAATAAAGCACTATCCATTTCCTCCCAATAAAATTCTGTCCAACTATTTGTATTGTGACCTAAAGAGGTGATAACCTGATATACAGCTGTTTTAAAAAAAAATTTGCTTGAGTAATTGTGTAGAGCACATTACTTGATTTTTTTTTTTTTTTTTATTACTTTGTTCTATTTTTTGGAGAAACTGTATATAGTCTAGCATATTTAAAGATTAGTTTTTGCTGCTCTTTATTATTATTATTACTTTGTCTCTCAGCACAGCAGTCAACATTTCCTTCATCTTTGGCCTATGATATACTTCATCCAGGTCAATAAATGTTATCAGTAAAGGATATTAGGTTGACTTATCTGGATCCAATGCAAAGCTGTATTTTTTTTGCCTTTGGTGGTTGTCATTGGATAGAGTCCATAGTGAGTAAGTGTGACTCTCCATCTTGGGAAAATTCCTCCTCTTAGAAACACTGCCAAAACAATATTACACAGTTGGCCCAAACAAAGATATATGACCTTTTACATGATGTACTGCATTCCATTTACTATTATTTTATTACTTTATACATGATGCATTGTACATTATTTTATCAAGCCAAATAATGGTTGACCTCATCTCAGCCTCTATAAGTGTGAAGTTTTGAGTAAGCTAATAGTGTGTTGTTGTATCATAGCATAAACAAAGGGCACATTAAGCGTTGTGGTTATTGGCAACAACCAAGACAGACACCGCAAGCAATAACAAACTGCTTCAGAGCAGTTTCAGATCACACTGAAGTAGACAGAAATCTAGATGATGAACTGTCTCATAATATGATGCCTTATTGTTATTCATTGGGTTCAACTCAAACACACATTCTTTCATAATGACTATATCTCCTCACTGCTCCAAACAGAATAAATTTTAATCAGATCTCACATAGGCAGACAGTTTCCCACATTTAGTTTCACTACATGTCATCCTGGAGTTCTCTAAGAGGAAGATGAGCATGATTGTTACATCTCAAACCAACTCTAGTTTAACTTTATCTGCATCCTTTAGCCTTTTCTCGACAACCATTTGATTCATTAGACAGTAGTCTCTGCTTAATCATTAAAATGTTAAATGATTACCTAATTTCTCAGGCAGTGTTGTAATTAACATTCCATATAGAAAATGTTTGACTCATTTGGAGGGGCAAATGACTTAATGGAAAAACTGCTACAGTACAAGGGTACATATAACACTCTTGGTATTCAGAGGTAACAGTGAGCTTTGACTGGTGAGAAGCCAATTTATGAAAGTAAATTGTAGATATAGTTGATTTCACTGGTTTACTGTGTGTCTCATGAATTGTTCAGGTTTACTGTCCTTTTTAATTTGACCACTAGAAAAGTAGAAGTTGGCCAAGATTGAAAGCCTCCAAAATCATCCTGGCTCTTTTATTATAGCTGATATCCAAGGAAAGAAATCTCTCTCTCTGTGCAGGACGTCACAAGTGATGTAAACAATGTGAATCACTGGTTAATAGCTTCTGTGTGGTGTTGACTGTGTGCTGGTTCATGGGGTGCGTATATTTGTCTGTGCAGGCAGGGTTTGTTAGCTCTTGGTGGTGACTTTCATTATGCCCCTTTTGTGAATATGACTTCACTGAACACACATAAAGCATCTCATTTCTGGGTGGACTGTAACTTGATTACTGTTATGTTGGCTAACTGGAATGGCAGCCTGAGTTTTGCTCGACTTAATTCAGGAAATCAGTGCAGAATTGTCACCGTGGAATTTGACCCCAGTGTGTATCCCTGTCACATGTTGTATGATGTATAAAATTATAGATCTGTCGCTGAATTGAATGGTTCCCTGCTGTGTTTTTCCTGACAGATTCCTTGGGTCAACCAAAATCTCTTTGAGAGACCTTGCGTCTGGTCAAATTAGATCACTGCCGTCCAAAAATGTTCCATTGGTCAGTGAGAGTGGACAGAATATTGGAGTAAGTTTCTTTCAGTCAATATGAATTTAAAGCTTTACAACAACACTATCTTCATGTTGCTCAGGTTTAACATGGATACAATTTAAAAGAAGGTCAAATGAAATCATTGACTGTCTAATAATTTCCTTCCAGGCTACAATCAACCTTGTAGTTGCCTATGATCCTCCAGCCAATGCTGCACCAAACCCCAATGACCCTCAAGGAGGAGATGCCACAGTGGATGCTGGTATGTTTGTGTAATTTTTAATGATGCAGTAAAACAATAATGGTTTCCTGGTAGTGTTCATTTGCATTAGTAGATGTTATAACAGCCCACTGGCGTAGTCAGTTGCACAGGAGTTTTACCTTCAGCTAAGCATGTCAAACTGGAATGTGGAATGAGGCAGATTGCTACAAACACTTGCTGTGGTAAGTCAGGTACTTCATCATCTTATTCTGAATAGGTGGCGGTGGTGGTGACGGGGGAGATGAGGCCGCAGTTGATGGGAACCAAAGCGGCTCTCCAGGGGTCCCCTCGTCCTCTGGTCAGCCCGCTAAACTCCGCCAGCGGCTTGCCAGGGTGCAGAATCGCCACCGACTAGTCGATAAACCTCAGGACTTCCAGGTCAGTGTGTGTTTCTACTTCAGTGCTACACAATTATTAACAAGTGCTGCTTAAATTATTCTGATGGCTGATACATTTTGGTTTGTAGAAACATGAGGCAGTCCTCGTGAAAAGTGATGCAGCCTGACTTGCTTTCAGCCCATTCTTCTTGTTTATGGGGGAAATAGATTAGTAGCATGGATTGTTTTCTGCCACTGTGTCATTTCCTGATACCACTGGATAGAGTCAGAAATGTTCATATCATACACATAGTGGCTTTCACAGCAGAAAGATAACAAATTCTAAAATTAAAATGGTCCAATATTAGTACAGATCAGAAGTTGAGTTTGGTGTTAGTATTGTAAAAATACTAAAAAATATGTTTCCTCTGCTCCTGCTGACATTAACTATTTATAGTATTTCATGCACTGGTAGTCCACTAAATACATTTGTAACCCTACAATAAATGTTTGTCGTTTGAAATGAATGAGATCGTAAATGAAATGATCATAGGCAAGCATAACCTCCATTCATAAGAAAGCATCAATGTAGATTCCTTTAATTAATTTGAATCTTTTGAAATGTTTAAAGAATTAATTAAATTTTAGTCTCAGCTGATGTAGCTACATCGTTCAGGTCAAGCTAGGTTTGTTATCTGCACTGTATTCAAATAAACACTCTTGGTCCGAATCAGATGTTCGCCTACAGATTTACATACACATCCATTCACACTTACTGATACTGTCTTTCAGATCCGTGTCCGGATCATCGAGGCCCGTCAGTTGCCTGGCAACAACATCAAACCAGTGGTGAAGGTGAATGTGTGTGGTCAGACCCACAGGACCAGGATCAAGAGGGGAAACAACCCTTTCTTTGATGAGGTACTCTCATTTTTGTGTTCCTCTGAGACTGCAGACCACACAGAGTTGAAATCTAATAAAAATCAGTTTCTTCTGATTGCGTCACACTCACTTTTAAAGTATTTCATCAGGGTTAGTGTTAAGTCATCCAAGACTGGAAGGTCAGGTTGTGTTGTAATTATCTTCTAATTTCATTTAAACTTTGTGTAATTTTTTTGTATTTTTGCAGATATTCTTCTACAATGTCCACATGCTACCATCAGAATTGTTTGAACAGAACATCAGCTTTCGGGTAAGTAAAGTAAATGTCAATTTTGAGGTCCTATCCTCTGTTAGTATGTGTAAATATACAAACAGTGATTTGTTTCATTCCTTCCTGCAGGTGTATAACTCCTATTCATTGAGGGCTGACAGTCTCATGGGAGAATTCAAGGTACCGTGTGTCACGTCCTCTCCACATAGCTGTGAATGTGTGATAGTGTGTGTGGTAAATGTGTTTTGTCAACAGTCTGGCTGATCTCTCCTTGTTCTCTCACGCAGCTGGACGTTGGTTATGTTTATGACGAACCAGGTAAGCTTGTCACAAACCACACATTTGTGTGTCATTTACATTTGTTCAGAGGATGCTGAACTCCCCTTGTGGGGTTATAATGAGACAGTGTTATTTTTAGCTGACCTTTTGTTGGTTTGCATTATTGTATAATGTGATAAATGTGGTAAACTTTTTTTTCGCATCTCTAATATTGATTTTTTTTTTAAATTAGTTTTCGTTTTACTTAATGACATTTAAGAGGGAATAATATGCATGAACACTGAAGTGCTTTTTATTTACCTGTACATTTTACCTGATGTTTCTGTGTGTGTGTGTGTGTGTGTCCTATTGCAGTCCACTGTGTCATGAGGAAATGGCTTCTCTTGAATGACCCAGATGACTCCAGCTCTGGGGCTAAAGGCTACCTCAAAGTCAGCCTCTTTGTAGTGGGGGCTGGGGACGAGCCTCCGGTATGATTGACTGACAGACAGACAGACAGACAGACTTTCACTGACTCTGGCTGTTTCCTCTTTCTTCATGTAAATATGTTGGCTAGGCCCCTTGTTCTCTCTCTCTCATGCACTCTTTTCTGTTCTTTCTATCTCACATAGGAGGAGAAAAGGGAGTCTAATGATGACCAGGATGACATAGAAAGCAACCTGCTGCTGCCAGCTGGTGTCACTCTGCGATGGGCTACACTGTCGCTGAAGGTGTTCAGAGCTGAAGACATTCCCCAGAGTAAGACATGCTGTAGAAGAGTCATGATTTGATATTTCTAACACAGAAAAATGTTTAATTTACACAGTGCGTACATAATCAGAATTATTTCCTATTTTATGGCCAGCAAAACTGATGCAAGCAAGAAAAATATATAACAATACATATGACTGATTCCTCCATTGTTTTCTCATTTTAGTGGATGACGCATTCGTCCAGACAATGAAAGACTTTTTTGGAGGAGAGGGAAACAAGAAGAACCTAGTGGATCCCTTCTTAGAAGCTCGTTTTGCTGGCAGAAAGGTTCTTGTTAAACTTTGTAGTATTAGCAGCAGTGTTGACTGTTAACCATCTGACTGCTAAATATTGTATAGGAAAAGACAAGCTGACGCATGTTGTTGTCTCTCCAGCTGTGCACTCAGATCATGGAGAAGAATGCAAACCCTGAGTGGAACCAAGTGTTGAACCTCCATGCCAAGGTAGCAGATCCTACAGTTTGATGCTGTTCCTGTAGTCTGGCCTAGCACACAAATAACTTTCAGTCTGACTCTGTTTAACCTGTTTCTTCTATTTTCTGCTGTAGTTCCCCTCTATGTGTGAGCGTGTCAAAATGACAGTCTTTGATTGGTAAGTTAAACAAGATTGCAATTTATATTCAAGAGCTAAAATAGCCATTGTCATTTTGTGTTTAAAAAGGAGGGAATGTGAAGAGGCAGTGTTACTTTGTTCTCAGAGTTACTTGGAGTTGAGAAAGTGTATTACAATGTTTCTGCAGAGTGGTCAGCTGTATTGTATTTGTGTGCATGTGTTCATGCCACATCACCAACCATATGAGAATAATGTGGCAGCCTGTGACTCAGACTGTGCTGGCCCCTCCCTTCCCCTGAATAACATGCTCTGGGATCCTGTTGGCACCGTCTCTCAACTAATATTCATTACTGTGTGCTGCTCTGTGAGTGAACGAACAGTCAGATAAGTCAGGTCCAGGAAGGCTGGAGGGAAATAAGTGCAAGAGGAAAGGTTGGAAAAACTCTGTCCCCTTAGTAGGTGTTGAAAACAACCTCGAGTCCCAGAGCCAAAAGATGCATTGTTGAAAACTGAAACATTTAGATATGAACAAAAAGAAATGGACTGTTTTTCTGTTCCACATCCTTCCTTCACTAGGTTGTGAAAAAGCAGAGCATAACAATGCACCTACATTGTGTAATTTGCATGTTAATCACATGAGTGCAGTACTAGTCTTAGTGTGTGTACACTGCTGTGTGAATTTAAAGTATTTGTGTGTGATTGCAGGGATCGTTTGACTGGAAATGATGCTATTGGCACCACGTACCTGAACCTGGCCAGGATAGCTTCCTCTGGTGGAGAGATAGAAGGTATGCTAATGTTTTTTTTTTTGTTTTTGTTTTTGTTTTTTTTTGTTTTTTTTTTACTGAAACATTGAAAAAAAATAATTTTACCCAATAATAATGCCTATTAAGGATCTTTTGTGAAAACCCCAGTGCTGGAGTTGATAACCTTTGCATCTCACCTAGATATACAATATTAGTTGCTATAATGCAGTTGAAAACTATTGTTATTCTTCTGTGCCTGTTTATACTGACTTCTAAATGCTACTTGAATTGTCCTTTTTTCCTGGAATAGAGGAACATGCTGGAAATGGGGAAATACCGTCATATGAAGGTTCACTTGTGTTCTTTTTTGTTTTGTGTTGCATGAGATGTGACGCGTCAAGCATGTTTTGCACACTAGATTGCTGAATTAGTCTAATGCTGTGCACATTGCAAGTAGAGCTGTGCTGTGTTCTGTCATGACAGTAGTGTTAGTATTTAAATGTCAAACTTTTAACTGTTTTGTTGTCGTCGTGTCTGCCACTTGCTTACCCAGCATTCACCGTTTTTACGTCATTATATGGATCACCACCGCCTCAAATACAGCAACACTGACTAACCAGCATACTAACCTTTTAAAGCTTTGCTCAGTCGAGCATGAGTCGATCGTAAAGAGGTTAATCTGTTTCCATCTCCCCACAGCGAACACAGGAGAGTCTGAAGTGGGTTTCCTGCCCGTCTTTGGGCCCAGCTATATCAACCTGTATGGCAGCCCCAGAGAGTTCACCGGCCTGCCAGATCCCTATGAAGATCTCAATTATGGAAAGGTAGTGGTGTAGACATGATTAGATTCATTAGTATCTAATAAGTCGCCAACAATTTAAACCCTTCCCTTCCCTTGTCCTACATCTATTCAATGGCTTTTCAACATTTCATCATCATCAATGTGTCGTCTTTGCACAGGGAGAAGGAGTGGCCTACAGGGGCAGGATCCTGGTCGAGATATCCACTAAGCTAGAGGGGAAAGTGGACAAAACCGTAGACACCATCCACAGTGATGACATCCTGGTGGCGCAGGTAATTTTGACTATTTATCCACTGAGTGATACCTGACAAGTGTGGTTCAATTCAGTGTCATTATGGATTCATAGGGACAGGGTGAGACAAGAAGTCCTTTAGGGAAGTTTGTAGGTGTTAATGGATGCAAATGAGATAGCAGGTGCTGGATCACTGGATATGATCAGCATAAAACTTGTAACATGAACCTTAAAAAGTCTTGTACATGGAGTGTTACAAAATGTTATTCAGTTAAAACCTCTCTTCTCTTTCCTTTACCTCTCTCTTCTCTTTCCTTCTCCTCCATTAGAAGTACCAGAGGAGGAGGAAGTACTGTCTGTGTGCGGTCTTCCACAGCGCCACCATGATACAAGAACCTGGAGAACCAATACAGTTTGAAGTCAGCATCGGTAACTACGGTAACAAACTGGACACCACCTGCAAACCACTGGCTTCCACCACTCAGTATAGCTGTGCTGTATTTGATGGTGAGTGATGAAACTCCAATCTGATGACATACTTTGTCTGTGCACTCACTGAAGATACATTTACAAGCTGCTGTCTTGTCAAGAGGCGTTTTTCAAATGGTGTGTTATTTTTCAAGGTAACCACTATTACTACCTTCCCTGGGCGGGTACCAAGCCGGTGGTTGTGGTTACCTCATTCTGGGAGGATATCAGCCACCGTCTGGACACTGTCAACATCATCCTCTACATTACTCACCGCCTGGTATGAGTTTATGATTTATTTCCCGTGGGGGTTGCAGCTAATAAAACATACTCCATTGTACAGATGTTTGGAATGTGTGCGTACGTGTTCGAGAGTGAGATAGGAACATGAGCGTAATCCTAGCCTGTTTTTTTTTTTTTTTCCTTGTTACAGCAATCCAACCTGGAGGCATTTAAAACTGCTATTTCAGCTAAAGTGTCTGACAACCAACTTGTAGAGGTGTGGCTGAAGTTGCTCAATCAGCTGATTGAAGACTTAGAAAGGTATGTAGAGCATATGGTGTTGCCAAAAAAAAAAAACCCAACAAAAAAGTTGTTCAGTTCAGTGCATCTTAAATGTCACAAAGTTAAATGAACCCAAGAGAGTCAAGAAAAAAGGCAAGAAAAAGTTTCAGCAAATAACAAATGAACCAAAAATGGCTGTATGTAGTAAGCCCATAAGGATGTAAGAGTTTACTGGGTAATTATTTAGTATAATCCCAGTTCGTACATTATTTTGATTTAAGAGAACTGAGTCCCATCTATGTCTCATCTGTCCCCCAGTTTCCCAACACCTGAGCTGGAGGGCCGATCCAACCTGACATCTCTGGACATCCAGTTAAAGAAGCTGCGAGACAGTGCCTTGATCACCATCAAGGAAGGAGCCAGACGCATGAGAGAGGAGGCCAGAGAGATCAGAGACACTCTGGCTGACATAGAAGCCTGGGCGGACAAACTTAAACTGCTGGCTGAGGAGGTACAAACACAACAAGCAAATGCTCTCACTTGAATGTGCTTTCAGTAACAATTATTTGTAGGTGAATGGAGAGGAGTCTTTCTACAATAGCAGTTCAAAACAGGGTGACAAAGTTTTCACCGATTGACCCTGGCAGGAAGTTGATTACAGTATTATTATTGCTTCATGCACAGTCAATCGATTATGCTACATTATGGATAAATAATGTTTTTCTCACTTTTTATCCTCCAGCCTCAGAACAGCATGCCTGACGTGATCATCTGGATGTTGCGGGGTGAGAAGAGGGTGGCCTACAGTCGCATCCCTGCTCACCAAATCCTGTACTCCACATACAGTGAGCAGGCTTGTGGACAAGACTGTGGCAAGACACAGACTGTCTTTTTACAGGTACACACCCGCAGTTCAATAAATAAATAAATGAAAGAAAGGTCAGAAAAATTGATTTAAAAAAATAAATAAATAAAATTTTTATTTGTCCAAACATCTTTTAGTGTCTGTCAGCTAAATTGCAGGGTATTTTGCTGTTGAAGTATTGCACAAGACTCCATTCATCTGAAATCAAAATGTTCATGTGATATTTTGTTCCCCTCAGTACCCCATGGACAAGAACAAGGGCTTGAAGGTGCCAATTAAGATTAGAGTGAACATGTGGCTGGGTTTGTCTGCACATGAGAAGAAGTTCAACTCTTTTTCGGAGGGAACCTTCAGCGTGTTTGCTGAGCTGGTACGTGACTCCTAAATATAATGCCCATAACAGAGCATGAGTATATTATTTCATATTTGTCACAATAAAAAAAATCATATTTTTGTATTTAAGAATTGCAGGAAATTGTTGAAGAATTTATTAAACTCACAAGAAAATTCTCCTTGAAATAATGATTAGAAATCTTTCTGTTATTGAAAACCAGTAAGTCAAGTCAGCACCTAAAATTAAACTTTGCGTCTTTTGCATTACAGTATGAGAACCAGGCCCAGGTATTTGGGAAGTGGGGAACCACAGGACTGGTGGGACGCCACAAATTCTCAGATGTAACAGGCAAACTGAAGCTGAAACAAGAGTACTTCATGCCCCCCAGAGGATGGGAGTGGGAGGACGAATGGTTCATTGACCCAGAGAAGGCGTGAGTATAACTGGAGACTACCTAACCATTTGGCATTCATCCCCTTCCAAAATGTAAAACATTGACCAAGAAGAAGACCTTGTGATTTGATATATTAGGATTCAGACCAGTTATGTTAAATTTTGATCTCACTGCTGGTTATATTAGTTGAATATGAACACACACATTCTTCAGATTGTGTGGACTTAAGTAGAGGAAATGGGCTGCTTTCTAGTGTTTACATTCCTCTCAAGCAATAGACCATGATTTTGATATCAAAGTACCAGCCTGTGCTGGGAAGCTGGAAGTTATTTATCTTTGTCAACTCAAGAACAACCATTCACTGCACTTCAATCTTGACTCCATATTTACATCTATAATTGTTGGGTTTAGCATGTCAACATCATCAGTACATTTTTGGGAGCAAATGACTACAGACGGGTGAAAAAATAAGGGAAAAGCCGAATAGATAACATCTTTATGTTGATTTTTCCTAAAAGTTGTATAACACAGCTGAACCATTACAGTATATAAACAGCAAAATTATCTGTCTAGAAGAAGAACACACATCAAGAAGAGCACACACCTTAAAGACGCACCTCAACAGTTTTATTTGAATAAGATTTTAGCTGGAGTGTGGCCAGTAGTTGAGTTACTCCCAACATGTTAACACAGTCTCTGTCAAAACATGCAAATCCTTTGCCCTCTCTCGATGCATTAACTTCGCCCTGTAAAAGTTGCACTTGTCTGCCAGGGTGTCTTTGGATACGACCACTTGGGGGCACCAAAGTGTGGAATTCCAAATTCTGCACATAGAGGTTTTAAGTGAGCTTTGTAAAATAAATGTTCTCATATTTCACACACACAGATACAACATTCAGTGTATTTGTGTTTTAGTCTGTTGACAGAGGCAGATGCAGGACACACTGAATTCATGGATGAGGTGTTCCAAAATGAGACTCGCTTCCCTGGTGGAGAGTGGAAGGCTGCCTCTGAGCCCTTCACCGATGTGGTGAGAACAGCACACTGACATGCAAATCATTTGTAGGGTGGTTTCAAATAACACACACATAGTAACGTATAACTTATCCTACTATATGAGCAAGCCAAAACATGATGAAACTAAATAAATGAATGAATTAATGAATGTATGCAGTTAACTGAGATTTCATGTTGTACAGAATGGAGAAAAGAGCTGCAACCCTGGAGAGTTTGATTGTCCTCCAGGTTGGATTTGGGAGGACGAGTGGGCTGTTGATGTCAACAGAGCCGTGGATGATCAAGGTGCAGACATTTATCTAACCAGCTGATATCCTGAGAGTAGCATTTTGTTTTTCAAGCTGGCAATACGTAGTTACTCAAAAAAGCGGCATCTCTTATTTACAGTTCTTGCTTTTTTCCCACCTGGTTTTCCAGTGCTCTAATGCGACGTGATTATAGTTACAATACATTTGATTATAATTTCCAAACTCACGGGGTGGAATTCAAACCAAATGCTCTTGTATCCGAACTAAAATGAAACAAAGGAATACTAATTGTGTGATTGCGCACTTGTACTCTACAGGCTGGGAGTACGGGGTGACCATTCCTCCAGATGACAAGCCTCGGTCCTGGGTCCCTGCAGAGAAAGTGTACCATGTCCACCGCAGGAGAAGGCTGGTCCGACCTCGCAAGAGGGCTGCACTCCCTGCAGGAGCAGCTGTGGAGGTCAGTATAGGACAGTGTGGTATACTGTGGTGTCATTCCTAGTTTGATTCCACCTAACTTTCCTTTAAATGCCATGCCGATTTTTGCAAAAACATTATTTTGATTATGTTACAAAGACTGATATCTATGTGTATCTGGATACCAGTTTTATTTTTCTGTATGTAATTGTGCACCACTTTTATTTTCAATTTAAAAAAAAAAAAAAAAAAAAAAAAGGTTTGCGCTACATTTTTGTCTTTGCACACAGAGACGAGACCAAGGAGACCCAGAGGGCTGGGAATTCTCTTCACTGATTGGCTGGAAGTTCCACAGGAAGGAGCGTTCTTCAGATACGTTTCGTCGAAGGCGCTGGAGGCGGAAGATGGCACCAGAGGACCGCCTTGGATCTGCCATCTTCCAACTGGAAGGGGCGTTGGTGAGTATGGGGGGGGGAAATCTGTTTTACTCTGAGTTGGACCTTAGACTTTAGACCTAGCAAACAGTCCATGTAGGTGAAGAAGGGATGGCGTGGAGTGATGGCATGGTGTTTGGTGACTCAGTGAGTCACCAAACATCAGGTATTTTCAAATATTTGCTTGTGTATTAAACACATATTCAGTGCCACGGCATGTTTTCATTTGGCTCTGTGTGACACATGAACAGAAAAACTCTGAGATGTCCATTGGTTCACTCTGCAGGGTGTTGATACAGAGGAGAGAGAGAAAGGCTCCAAGGCCGACGCCACAAAATTGTTTGGTGCCAACACGCCCACTGTGTCCTGCTTCTTTGACAGTGAGTTATGAGAATGCAAATACTTAAACACACATACAGTATGTATGAATATATGTTACAGACATCTAAATGTAGCTAACTGTACACAACATGCACCTGTGATATTGTTACATTTTAATGGGATTTTTTCTCTGTAGGGTCATATATGTACCATCTGCGTGTCTATGTCTATCAAGCAAGAAACTTGACATCTTTGGACAAAGACAGTTTTTCTGGTAGGATGCTACTTTGTGGTCAAGTACTTCTTCCGATGCTTAGCTTGAAAGATCAATATTAAGACTGCCAATGGTTTTCAAGTTTGAACCATTTAACCACCTATTTTTCCTTCACAGATCCATATGCACACGTGTCCTTCCTGCATGTTAGTAAGACAACAGAGAAGCTGCAAGCAACGCTGAACCCAACCTGGGACCAAACTCTGATTTTCAGTGATGTGGAGATTCATGGAGATCCACAGACTTTGGCTCATCGCCCCCCTGATGTTGTACTGGAGTTCTACGACTATGACCAAGTGGTAAGCAAATGAACACGGAAAAAGCGTTTCTAAAGCTAATCTACGCCGTTTGCGTGATTCATATGATGTACCTTATGAAACATAGGTTTTTAGCAGATAAATGCTGTAGGAAATTCATTCAAAAAACACTTGAGAAAACTTGTTTTAAAAAAGCTTATTTGGTTCATTTATTTACCTACAGCTTGGCATTGTGACCCCAAGGAATATTTGCTCCATTTTTGTCTAAATGCTCTGGATTTGGATCTTAAAAGACTTAATATGTAAATGTCACATGTTATTCTCTGCACAGGGGAAGGATGAGCTGCTGGGCCGCAGTGTTTGTGTCCCACTGGTGAAGTTGAATCCAGGAATAGATCAGACACCCAAACTGCTGTGGCACCCCATCATCCAGAAGGGGCGTCAGGCAGGAGAGGCACTTGTGGCTGCTGAACTCATCCTTAAAGACAAGGTTTGCCCTGAAAGTAATGGAAAATAGGCTAAAATAGTCTTCTCCAAAGTATTGCCTACTTCAGAGGCAGACTGACATGGATATAGATTAGTAGGTTCACCGAAAGAATGTTTTTACCTTTTCAGTTTGTTTGTAGTAGAAATGTTTTGTGTCTATTAATATATATCATGATATAGAGCGTTATCAAGATAATTTTTTGGTGACTACACATAGTCATTCATTTGTGTGATTAAATGTAAACTTAAAATGAAAAACAAAAAGGCAGGTTTAATCCATACTCTCTTCTCTGTCTCTGCAGTCAGGCGAGTCAGATCTTCCCCTGGTTCCCCCAAAGAGAGCAGAGAATCTCTACATGGTTCCCCAGGGCATCCGGCCTGTTGTGCAGCTCACAGCAATAGAGGTAATACAACGACCTCAGACACTGTTTCTCTCTGAGTTAACATATGTGATATTTCTAAAGCCTCATTGGTTTGTATTGCCGTGTCCAGATTCTAGCGTGGGGCTTGAGGAACATGAAGTCATACCAGCTGGCCACAGTGTCCTCACCCAGCCTGGTGGTGGAGTGTGGAGGACATAGGGTGGAGTCAGCCGTCATCAAGAACATTAAAAAGAGCCCCAACTTCCCCGGCTCTGTCCTCTTCATCAAAGTGGTAAAATACAGCTAGAGTGTATTTGTACAATAACAAGTACCCTACAAAAATGGCTTTAATTAAAAATGTTCAACGTGGTTACAACTTATGTATACTATATTTTCATACCATTTAACTGTTTTTGGGCATCTTCTCTACACTTCTAGCTCCTTCCAAAGGATGAGATGTACACACCTCCCATTGTGCTGAAGGTGATCGACCACCGTCCATTTGGCAGGAAGCCCGTGGTGGGTCAGTGCACCATCACATCTCTGGAGCAGTTCAGATGCGACCCCTACGTCATCACTGCAGAGGGAGCCATGTCTTCCAAAAGTAAGGAGGGGATACAGGATAAGTATCCAGACAGAATTAACACACACCCACAAAAAGGCCCTAACTCTCATATTGTCCTCCCACAGTGGCTCTCATGAGGGCATCTCCTGCCAAACATGTTGCTATCAACATGGAAGAAAACAGACCACTGCTAGAAGCTCAGGTAAACTTCTCTAAAGTGACTAATTCCTCATGTAGATTATAACAAGTAAGTGTATTTGATTATTGCTTTCTAAAATCATACATTAAGTTGGCTTATGTGTCTAAGAAGTGCAGAATTTGACTTTGGAGTCAAATTTGACAAGCTTTATTACTCTGGCTTACAGTTCATGTACAGCATGTCAGCTGCTGTCAACAAAATGGCTTCCCCCCCCTCCCACTTTGTATGTATGATTACTTGTTATAGCTTTCTAATTCACATGGCTGGGCACTAATGATACTGGAAGGCTGAGATCACTTAATCCACAGCACTACATCAAGGTCGACAAGGACCTCATAATAATGTCACAATGCTATTAATCTACGTGTGTATGGTCACAAAAACTGTGATTGAACTTAATTTTATTGAATCATCTCATTGAATCATCAATTTAGTCAGCACATTTAATTGATGAAACGGGGCGTAACATGTAAATGAGACATGGAACAAATCAAACCTCTAACTAACATAGAAGTTAATTTAGCTATCGAACCATCAGCACCATGATGCAGCTGGAATATTCTGCTTTAACAAAAGACTGAAAACATTTTGTTGGTCTGGAATTAAACACAAGTCTTACAGGCCAGATATCAAACCCTTACTATCACTGTTATGTTGTGATTGAGAGGAGACTTCCCATTTTTCCGCTTTACTGTTACTGAAAATGAAATGGAAAACATTGCATTGGTCATGATTCAAAGCCAGGCCACACTCAGGCAGCCAAGAATACCACATAACCACCAGTATCATAGTGCAAGTGAAAGGACAGTTGGTGTAAGTGGGCCATCTAGAGGCTTCTTCGTACAGTTGCACATTTTGCACCACTCATTGTTACGCCCCTGTGTCACAGATTTGTTTTCACCTTTGAAATTGCACCTGGGATCTCTTCTCTTTAATTCACTGTTTCACTGTCTTCTCTATATTCGTATCCTACTGTACTGTATGTATGTGTTTTTGCATTTGTAACTGCTGTTTGTCTGTTTTATCTGTGACTTTTTGCCTATTTTGTGTCACATCACATGTTCCTTCTCCAAAAGCATATAGAGAAGGTGAGACAATATCACAAGATTTATTTACTTTATCAAGTGCAGAGAATTATGCTTGCAAAGGTTAAAATTATGCAATTCAATCATCAGGAAAAAGAGACAGTTGATTGGTGGAGTAAATTTTACGCATCAACTGGAGAGCAGGAGAAATGCGGCCCTTACCTCAAGAAAGGATATGACACCCTCAAAGTAAGTTTACTTCCTCACACAGTACAAACTCAACAGTAGGAATTCACTGGTGTGTTGTTGTGTATGGTAATAATCACAATTTGCTATATGTAGTAAAACATTGTCATTAATAATTGCAACTAAATATCATAAATTGAAGAGACGCTTCTCTTTAGAAGCTGTAGAAGACTTATATGTGACTGTGTATTCTCAGGTGTATGAGTGTGAACTGGAGGATGTCCCAGAATTCAAAGGGCTGACTGATTTCTGCAACACCTTCAAACTGCAGCGAGGCAAGAATGAAAACGGGGATGACGACCCCTCTGTTGTTGGAGAGTTCAAGGTAGTGTGACCCCAGTTTTATTGGTGCTTAATATCTTTTGATTACAACATACTTTCCTACTGGAGGATCTATAGAAAGTAAAGCTTTAAAATGAGTCTCCTTGGCTCAGGATCAAGCCCAGTACTTAAGATTTACTGTTCTAGACAATCATATAAGAATAATAAAGAAAAACTAAACTCCGGTTGTGTGTGTATGTGTTCTTGTACCTGCAGGGTTCATTCAAAGTGTACCCTCTGTCAGATGACCCAGGTGTTGCTCCTCCTCCCCGTCAATTCAGAGAGCTGCCAGAAAGCGGGCCTCAGGAGTGTCTGGTCAGGGTTTACATAGTCAGGGCCATAGACCTGCAACCCAAAGACAATAACGGAAGAGTGAGGATGAATCTATATTACCAGTAATAAAACCAGCAGAATTCAAAACATGTGGACCAGTATGTTTGAACTTGTGCTCTCTGTCCTGCTCAGTGTGATCCATACATGAAAATATCACTGGGAAAGAACAAGATTGAAGACAGAGACCATTATTTGCCCAACACCACCAGCCCTGTGTTTGGAAGGTATTTGTGATGAAGGAATGGATGAATTTAAACAATGTATTATATAGCATATCATCCTTAAAGGATAAATGGAAAATCTGTTGCGCCTTCTCACTTCCCTTTGTTTTGTTTAGGATGTTTGAGATGACGTGTTTCCTGCCCCAGGACAAGGACTTGAAAATCTCTGTGTATGACTATGATCTCCTGACCCGCGATGAGAAAGTTGGTGAGACGGTGATTGACCTGGAGAACCGCTTCCTGTCCCGGTATAATGCCTACTGTGGCCTGCCGCAAAGCTACTGCATGTAAGGAAACTGTTGGGTAATCTTAAAGCTGAGCAGGAAAATGCACTTGAATGCGAAAAATGATTAATACTTAAGAAAAACATGCAGTCAGGATCTTTACTTTCATTTTTCTCTTAATCTCAGTTCTGGTATCAACCAGTGGCGTGACCAGATGAAGCCGTCTGAGATCCTGGAGAACCTGGCTCGTCTAAAAGGCCTGTCCAAACCCAGGACTGAAGACAATGGCACATCACTAACCTTCAATGGAAAAGATTACACGCTGGCTCAGTTTGGTAATGACAATGGTTTAAGAGTTTACTAGTGTGAATGAGTGTGAATTAATCTTATTTTGATTTGATTGCTGGTTAGTGAGGGTGAGTTACAGTTACACCCCACACCAGTTACAATGGTTTTCTTTATATACAAACCTTCTCACAACTTTGTTTTTAGAGAAGCATTAAGTAATTAAAGGGTTTTTTGTTTGCCTTTATGGGATTTGCAACACTGTATGTCTTTGCTTGCAGTTTATTTAATAAAAAAGAATATTTTTCCCACAAACTAATATTATTAGCAAGCTTAATAAAGTAGGTATTTAACAAAAATATTAAAATGCGAGAATATTTAGAGACTTTGAAGCATCTTGAATTTATAATATGCAGAGTTTTTGTAATATTTGTCATTGGTAATAAGTCAACAATACTATAGAACAAACAAACAACAAACGATATAGAAAAAAGTGTGCAACGATACAACGTGTCTAAGTAAGGTGCCATGTGTTTTCCCATCCAGAGGACAACAAGGAAATTCATCAGCACTTGGGTCCAGCCAGAGAACGACTCTGTCTGCACGTGCTCAGAACACAGGGACTTGTCCCTGAACATGTGGAGACCAGGACCCTCTACAGCACCTTCCAGCCAAATCTCTCTCAGGTTAGATGTCAAAGACACACACACTGTATCTACACAATCAATGCTCGTTCCCATCCACCCTCTGTAACATGTATATTGTGTCATCACAGGGAAAGCTTCAGATGTGGGTGGATGTTTTCCCCAAAAGCATCGGCCTGCCTGGAGGTCCTTTTGACATCACACCACGCAAGCCTAAGAAGTAAGCACTGTGCAGATCCCCAGTGCTTCATCACCAGTCACATAACATGCCACTGAGCTAACATCCACTGTGTTTGAATGTTCAGGTATTTCCTGCGTGTTGTCATCTGGAACACCACAGATGTGACTCTGGATGAGACCAGCATCACTGGAGAACACATGAGTGACATCTACGTCAAAGGGTACGCTTGATTGTTCATTCTAATTAATGTTATCCTCTGAATTTTATATAGGCTATACTGTTTGTTCAATGTGTTGGTGAACCTTTGAAGTGAAGGTGACACTGTAGTCTTGACAACTATTTCTACACTTCTTTTTTGGTTGTTTTGTGGATTTTAATTACATTTTTTATTGATTACTCCTGAAGTAAAATTGTATAATAGACCCTAACTGCATTGGGACAGTGAATGATAACAGGTGTTGTTTCTTGTGCCAGCTGGATGCCAGGCATGGAGGAGGACAAGCAGAAGACTGATGTTCATTACAGGTCTCTGGACGGAGACGGCAACTTTAATTGGAGGTTTGTCTTTGACTTCGACTTCCTGCCAGCGGAGCAACTTTGCCTTGTGTCCAAGAAGGTGAGGCTTGGTTTAAGTATCTAGAAGAAAGAGCATTTTAATGCTGTACAGATGAAAAAATTAAGACCAGTGTTGTTGAAATTGATAATCTATAACATGGTTTTACATTTTTACTTTATTCAACAGGAGAACTTTTGGAGTCTTGACAAAACCGAGTTCAGGATTCCCCCCAAGCTGATTGTTCAGATATGGGATAACGACAAATTCTCACTGGATGATTACCTTGGTAAGATGCTTCAGGAATGCTTTTTCCACTAGTTTGATTTATCTTTAAAACACAAAATCTGACAGTTGTAATGCAACGCTGTGCTGTGATCTCAGGTACACTGGAGCTGGATTTGCGTAACCTGATTCCTCCTGCAAAGACCCCAGAGAAGTGTTCTCTGAAGATGATGGATGTTCTGGAAATGGAAGTTCCACACAAGATGGAGAATGCCAAGTCTCTTTTTGCTCAACAGTCAGTCAGAGGCTGGTGGCCCTGTTCCATCGAACAGGACGGGAAGAAGGCCTTAGGTGTAAGTATGGGTTGAGACTGCATTATTTGAATGATATTGGCTTGTTCAAACTTGTACTGCAAATTACTTAATAACAGGGTTGGAATCAGTTTTAGGTAAACCCACAAGAGGAAAGACACACCTCCTGCTTCTGGTTCCAGCTTAAAAAATGACTTGTTCTTATTGGTCAAATGAGTTTCAACATATTTACACTAAGTTCATCTAAAATGAGAGCAGCAGAGGAAAAAGTCTGTGTTTTCTGAAATAGACATGTTAGTCTGCTAGTTTTTGGTACTGAATGCTGCAGTTAATACTCATTTCTCTTAAACTATAAGTTATCTGCAGAAGCTTGATGTATCAATTTCTGCAACATTCAAATATTCCAAAATTGTTAGAGGGCCTCATCTTTAATGCGTTATTGTTGTATTAGGCTAATCTTGTCTACTTGTGTGTTTATAGGGCAAAGTGGAGATGACATTGGAGATTGTCAGTGAAGCAGATTCAGATGAGAAACCGGCAGGAAGAGGCAGGGACGAACCCAACATGAACCCAAAACTGGACCCTCCGAAGTAAGAGCTCACAATGACAATTTTCACACATACTGTCAGTCAGTGAAACATGTCTTATTGTGCATTCTGTAGACTGGACCTTTTTTTAATTAACTGCATATTAAACTCCATCTCTTTAGTTGGAGTGAATAATGGAAAGTGTAGTTTTACATTTTACACGTGTACTTTCAGAAAAATACACTAAATCACACTCTCTTATCCTTCATAACCAACAGGCGCCCAGAAACATCTTTCTTTTGGTTCACCAACCCCTGTAAGACCATGAAGTTCATTGTGTGGCGAAGGTTCAGGTGCCTCTTCATCGGACTCATCATTCTCTTCATAGTGCTTCTCTTCCTCGCCATCCTGTTGTACTCTTTACCGGTAAGGGCCATCTGGGAATATTAGTTATACATTCTATGTATTCTGAAATAATTTTGGTTCAGTTAGTATAACCCAAAGTGGTTCCAAATAGACATAAATGTTCACTGTTATTTGGAGGATGTAAGCTGTAAAATGTTGAGGTTCTTTTTCATGAGTTGTTCTCTTTTCCCTTTTCCAGAACTACATCTCCATGAAGATAGTGAATCCACTAAGATAACACCACAGTGGAGGAAATGGTGGTTAAAATGTCGACGAGATCACAATAACTGGGCACAACTACTGCTAAACCATCAATATCTTTTTTACTGCATATAGTGTTTTATAAAAGGTCTAACTAAATGGGAAGGGGTGCTTGCACATTTGCACTATATCAACATATCTTATGATCACAAACTGTGACAGACTTGTGAGCAATACATTAGAGAACAGGACGTCTATCTGACTGACTGCTTATCACACACACACTGAGTGGTCAGAAAATAGAAACTGTACACTGTAATGAAATCCAGTATGTAACACTCACATTTTTTTTTGTTTGCTGACACTGTATGAAAGGTGTTGATTGAACTTTATGGGGATTTTCAAGCTGTTGTTAGTGCACATTATTGTAAGGGGTTTCTGTATAAGCATACTTTATATAAATGAGGTGACAAACAACAATCAATGATGATAGGTTTCACCAAGGTAGTATTTATTGCAGGACAGTTGTATTTGATTTCATTACAGTGTATGTAAGTTTCTGTTTTTCTGGTCACTCAAAGTAATCCTGCCAAATACCAGTAAAGAAAGATTTATTACCAACAGTCATGTCAAGTGTGTCTGTCTTTTGTATATTACAATTTAACATTTTATATTTTAAATTAAATATAATAAACTTCATGTGTTGATGCTCTTTATTGTATTACTTTGCAGGAAAAATACATGTTCAATGTGTGTAACAGAGCAGTTTTATTAGCAATATGAGCAGTAGGAGTATGAAAGGGGGATTTTCGCCATTAAGAACTCTTCATTGTTTGTACCTCTTCTGCAGACTGAGGTGTGCTTGAGCCAGGCAGTTATATAAGGTCTAAATGTATTCCTTTTAGTTTGTTTTTATATTTATATTATGGTTTTTACAGATGGGTTTTTAAATGACTTAAACACAAATTAATTAAACACATTTAGTGACAGAACATGAATCTTTGAGAGTCATTAGGTAAACTCTCGCTATTGGCTTTTAAATGTATTGATTCCCTATAGTGATATTGTTGTAATAAATCTTTGGACCTCAGTTGGAAAAAGTTTCAGATCAGCTCAAGAAAAAACTTCTCCTTGGTGTCCAAAAAAGATCATCAGGAAAAAAAGGAGAGCAGTTTACAGTGCACACAAGGTTCACCAAACTTACTCTGAGTCACTGAGGTCAGTGCCCCTGCTTTTATACCATTTGACTTGCATAGGACACGCCTATTGTCCAACCTCTTCATACTTGACCAATTACACCATTATAATCTCTTTACATCACCTGTTGCAGACCCAAAATCCTAAAAATAGGTTTTGGGTGAGCCTGTACATGTTTGCTTTGTCCAGACATGTCCTTTTACTTTTTTAAAGCTGTTCAGGTTTATTTTACACCATTATTTCCAATTCTTCTTCTGGCTTTATTTTTTAAAGTTATTCTCGCCAATTTTTCACCCTTATTTCTTGATTCTTTCTTGAGGTTATTTTTAAAAAATCATGTTTAATACAGACATGCTTACAATTTCATCAGTTCCCTGAGTGTGATTATGTTTAACATATTATGTGCCCTTTCATTGATTACAAAGTTCTGTGAAGTGTACATACATTATGATGATGATGACAATGCTTCATATTAATAACAATTGCCCATACTTATGCTTACAATTTAACATATTGATAATCATATGTTGCCATTTTGTTCCCTTCAGCACTTCATAAGTCTTGAAAAAATATACCACAATATATAATATTTACTTGTACTGAAGTATTGCTGGGTTTATTCTTCTTCTGAGGTGTGATGTTTGCAGTGCTGCTGCAGTAAAGCCTCCACCTCCCCTCTTCGTGCCATATTGTTGGCTTTGCCTTGGAAACGTCCATTTTTTCCTGCCCCCTTCCCTTGGAGCAGCTCTAACACCCTGGAGAACACAGATAGATACATACAATAACATTTGTTCAGTAGAGTTATAAATAAAAAAAAAAGGGTGGTGTCTCTTACCGTGGCCCCATCTCTGTCACTGGTCCGCTTGGTCCAGCCAGCAGAAACAAACCAGGTCCCTTCTCCTCCCCAACAGTCAGGAAAACCAAAGTTTCCTAAGAAAAGACAAAACAAGGCTTAACAAAATTATTTAACTGCTAATACTAAGAACTAACCAGTCATGTTATATTCTTACCTCAGTGTTTATTTCATTGGCGATGATATTCATGAATTCATTGTCACCCTCTTTTCTGTCGGAGGGGGAAAAAAAAAACATTTTTATCTGAAACACTCATATTGATGCTCATCATGTCTGTCATGGATATGTTTATTTTCAAGATGCTTAACATCGGGGTAATGTAATGCAGTACCTACAAACCAGCCCTTTACCTTGAAGAAGAGTCTCTTACTTGTGTAAACTGAAGAAGTTGCCCCTATGGGGGTCATTCTTAAAGCTCTGAGCGATAAGGACGGCCATGTCTCGTAGAAGGCTCAAGTTAGTCTGTCAAAGATGGTTGATGATTATGGTTAGGGAGTCTACCTTACAGTATTTTGCAGCAAATATGTGATAACAGAGAGTCTCAATTGAAGCGGGGCTCTCTGTGCTTAGTGACCTCTTCTGGCAACTAGTGGGAATTGCAACATAGGCCAACAAAGCCTAACTTGCTGCAATAACTGCAATACTAGTCTATTATAAATTTGTTTTGGTTCCAAAAACATGACAACAACATAGGTATTTCACTTACTTTCTGTAGTAGCTTAACAGATTTCTGCAACTTGTCGACTGCCTCAACATGCTCATCTGGTCCAGTTCTGTTGAACAATGGAGGAAGTGTATTTTATTTTCACTTCAAGCTCTGTGAATAAGTTTAACTCACACTGGTGATCTTTTGCTGATTCAGACCATTAACTCACTTCAAAAGAGAAACCAAAGACCGTTCCGTGCTGAAACTTTTCTCAGCATACTTCAAGATCCTGTTTCCTGCCAGGAAGATCAGATTGGTTTTGTTTTTCTTTCCTTTCTCAGTGCCCAGAAGCTTTATCACCTAAAATCCAGATGAGGAAAAATTAAGCATACAATGATTCATTTCTTGGAATCACTTGGAGGTACACCTAGGACATTGTGTTACAAATATGACATGTGAATATATGTTAAATTTGTACTGTTTTTTCCCCACTTTTTAATGCCTACAATTTCCATGATAGAAAATGTGTGTGAGATTGTGTAGTCTAACGGATCAGGACAGAGTAGCAGATTTTACTCTTATAATTTTTTTGACTGTATGTACAATTTCATGACATCAGAAGTCTTTAAAATGATCCAAAAGTCACACGAGACACATCTAAGCGCTTGTGTGCCTGCATGTGTGTGTGTATGTGTGAGAGAGTGAATTTGTACCTGTAAATGACTGAGGTTTGACACATGGGTTCCACAACACATGTTGGCATCAATACCCTCGATATCAATGATCCGAATGGGCCCTGCATGGTCCTCTGGCAGCCCTCGACTCCTCACCTGGTTCACAGACACCAATCACGTCACATATTGTACATGTAAAATGTTTTTTTATTTTTTTTCTACTTTTTTTTTAGCACCAGTACGTTCAATATCTATAGTATACACAAACCTTTTCCACAGCAGGATCATCAATAGAGAGGAGCTGAACAGTGACGGGGACATGGGCTCTGATCTTCTCATTTATGGCTTGTTCCAGGGCTGAGAGCTGTGCGGGTTTTACACAGGGAGTGTCCAGTTCAATGGTGCTTCTCTGACGCCCTAGTTCCCTGAGAAAAAAAAATCCAAATAAGATGGTCCATAAGTTTTTATGGTGACAGAGGAAGGGGAAATAATTTTGGTGAGGTGTATAATCTGTGCAGTGGGGATGTACCAGGATGTGGTCTTGAATCCAAACATCGTATCTGCCAAAGCTGTGATCAAATGTTGACCTAAGAGTAAGAAGGAAAGCAATTATATGTGACAGGTTTGTGAAAAACAGCCAAAACAAAACAGATGTGCAGATGCGTTTACTGTCAGATGATAGTCATGCATTCATGGTTCAGTTTTGAAAACGAGTCACTTCGTACTGAACGCACGTCTGACTCCATCCAGCGAGCAGTTCTCACCTGAGTGTTGCTGCATATGGTCAAATCTCCTCTCCCAGTCCACCTTCAATAGCACTTCCTGACCCACCTCCAACGATGAGCACACAAAGTGTATGGCGTCTGGTCCCTGCCTCGTCACCCTCAAAACTTGGACATCTCCGATCAGGCCATGGTCATCTGGCTGATGGAGGACAAAACCGCACACGGAAAGATTGAGAAACAACACAATACTACATGTCTTTTGTTTAATGACTTTGAGGTAAGTGCAACATCCCAATATATATAGAGATTGGATTTATAGATGGATTACAGAGTGGACTTTGGAAATTGAAATAGATGAGTAACATTTTGGAAATCCATCTTACTTGGCCACCTCCCTCAGGAAACAAGATGGTGTCTTGGAGCTTCACATTGAAGCCTTTGAGTTTTTCTTTCTTTCCATTGATTTCATGTTTGAGCTCAGCTGGGCAGCAGGAAACTACAGAGGTAACAAACTAAAAGAAAAAGCGTGGCATGAAAACATAAACCTGCCAAGAGGAGGAGGAGTGTGACTGGCACACAGCTGTTGAAGGGTTTAGGATTTCAATCTTAATATAAATCTATACTGCGGTCTGCAGAGTTTACACAAAAAAACATCTGACAACAAGAGAAGCGTACATGCATGCATCTGAACCACGATATAACTTGGCGTCACTGCGTAAAGTTATAAAGTTTAATGTTTCCACTGCGTTACTGAGATCTGAAAATACTATATTTTACCTCTAGTTTCAGACTGACAACGTGAATGTGAGTAGCTAGCTGTATTCTGCTGTTGTGTAAAAATGCGTATAACTCCACAAATAACGGTACCAAACAAAAAGTGAGATAATCACAATGAGTAGCTAACTGGTAACAGTTACTTTAGCAACTATGCTAACCACTTCTGCAGAGAAACAATGTCACATTTCCGTCAGTTGTTTCCGCGTGCTTTTGAACAGTTAAGCGTTGACAAACTGTCTGAAACACTTTCATACCTCTTTCTGATAGCAGTCTCGTTGACACTGAAAAGCCATTCTTAGATGTTTTTGGGAGAAACCTTCAGTCCGTCACACAAGAACTGACTGTTCTTCTTCTTCGGTTTTACTAGCGGACTGAACGCTAAAGGTGCATTCCGCCACCTACTGTTCTGGATATGTAACATCACGACTTTAAACATCACAAACTAAAAAAAACTTTATAAAGAAGTTATATTCCAGATATTAAACCTGTTCCGTTTAAATATTTAAACAAAGCCCTTTGAACTTGTAATTGTTTATCCCCTGTCTCTAACAGACCTTTGACGCTCCCTTTACCCTCTTCGCTAATAGACAGACTGGAAAGCTTTCTCTGTGAGAGAGAAAGCCCGTGAATGACAGAAATAAAACGTTATTTTCTGATTGTTTCACGGCGGTCACACTCTAAAGCACAAATGAACGAGCATCAAACACTGAGGAGACAGACGCTCTTTTGGTGCAATTTGGACACGCGACACGTTTAATGTTAATAAACTTTGAATAAAGTGAACAGTAAGCCGCTCAGCTTTGCCTGGGTGCAGCGGGGCTGTTTGAAATAAACACCGTCACATGAACTCAGACAGTATGGCACAAATATGTGAAGAACAAAAAAGCTACAAAGACTTGGAATATTTTAAAGGAAGTACATTTTATTTGAACTCTAAAACCACTCACAATGAATGGACTTTGGACTCGTTGTACAAAGCTGGGTTTTTTTTTTTTTTTTTACAGTTTTCGTAAGTGTTATTAGGCCTATACCTCTTTGTTGTAAATAAAGAAAGTTTTTTTTAAAAAAACTGGGGGAGTGTCAACTGCCATCTACTGCAGGTAGTACACTGACTATGGATAAGTACCTTATACACTTCAAAAAAAAAAAAAAAAAAAAAGAACTATCCCTTTAACATATGTACGGTTCATACACAGAATCTATACTGAAGTACTGAGTGCATTAAAAAGCAGTGTTTACTGTGAGCAGTGTGTTAACAGTGTAGATTTTCTAGTGGTTTACTATCGGTGGTATTCTGACACACTGAAGTCTTAAATAGTGAATAGCAGTGTTAGAGTACAAGGAGAAAGTGATGTACTATGTTGTATATACAGTATATGGCTGTAGCCACAACTACAGTATAATGGTGATACAGGTTGGCTTCATACTATTGGCCTTATCAAACCCATCTGGAAATCAGACAATCAAATGTGCTTTAAAGAAATGACAAATAACGCATGGACTGTGGGAGATCACATCTTTTTATTCATGGAAAAAAATGGATTTACCGACTGTATAGTGGGAGAAGAATGGTTATAACATGGGAATATCCAAGTCATGCTTTTCATTTCAATCATATATTGAAAAAGATGAGAAAAAGAGAGAATTGGATTACAGATATCTTTAAAACATTTTGTTTGCTTCAATTATAAAATCTACACAACGTTGAGTACAAAACCAGCTGGCATTAACTCTCCTGTAATCGTTTCAGTTTTACTCTAAAGTCAACTACTGACATAATTAAATTGGTTTGACAAGTAATAATGCTTATAAATGAAAAAATATAAGATTGATATTTACTTTTTAAGTCCGTTTGTGGTCTCGGTCTTAACCTGTTAACGGGTTTACTCATGCATTGTCGCGCATGGTTTCTTCAATCCACTTGAGGTAGTAACAGATATCCAGCATTACAATCGTTTTTGCACACGTATCAACAGGTTCGCTGACAACGACCCCATACAAGATATCATTATACTCCACAGCTGTACCTGCATCACCCTGGAAGAGAGACATCATAGGTGTGATCAGTTTTCATGTGTGGTAGCATGAAAATGAACAAAAGAAATAAAAAAAATTAAAAAAATAAAAAGTTTGCTTACAGCACAGGACTCCACGCCAGGTTTAAAGGCACACATGGTGGTAGCTTCATCACTGAAGTATTTCTTATCAGGTTTATCATTTTCATGACACTCGGCAATCTCTGTGTTGGCACACTTCAGCTTTTTGGGGTCTTTGGTATCTGAGGGTTCAAAACAAAATATCAGATAAGTGACTTCTATGTTCAAAAGGCAGAGCTGAATCTAGTATCTTGGTGCTACTCACTTTTTGGGTCGGCCGTCTTTGCTCCCCAGCCTCCAATTTCAACCTGCTGTTTCAGCTCGGGCCTCTTACACTCAGCGGTAGGAAGTTGGATGGTGGGAAGTTTAGGGGACACATCCTCGTTCAGTTTTATGAGCATGATGTCGTGGACTTGCTCATCTTCGCCTTTGAAGGTAAACTGTTGATTTTCCTCGATTTTTTGCTCTGTTTTTACGGACTTTCCTTTAAAGAGGGATTTTATTGACTTAAAAAATGACTCATCATAGTTTAAGGCAAACTTCAGTGTCACAAGCCTGCAAAAAACACAAGGGAAGAACTTATTGTCAGGGGATTGATACAGGTTGATGCCAGTTTTCCATCATTATAAAACACACCACAACTGCATCATGTGGGATGCTGGATGTTTCTTACCGTTCTGCGCAGTGAGAAGCAGTGATGACCCAGCGGGTGTTGAGCAGAGCTCCTCCACAGGGTCTCCCCCCTTTGACAGTGTCTATCTCGACATGGTACTGCCTCTCCTTGTTACAGGATTGACTCCCAACGATCCTCTTCTCGATGGCCCCTGATGCAGCACCTGACATACAGAAGAACAGATGAGATTACTTTTAGGTTCAGCTTCAATTCTTGTTTTTGCATGCATTTTATTTGCAAGTATGTCAGTGCATCTGTCAGACAATTACATCAAAGATAAAAAAAACAACTTCTTCCTAAGCAATGGAGATATGTTTTTAAAAATAAAAATCTGAATGTAGTGTAGTTAGAGGAGGAAAAACTCACCACCAAGCAGCAGAATAAGAACAAAACAGCTCTTCATCATGGTCCCTTTTGATGTGGATTACTCCGTATGCCTCACTGGCTGATACTTCATCTTTTTATATCAAGTATCAGACTTTGCAGGGGTTTTTTTTATTGGCTGCTGCTGTAGATAAAACTTGTGTGTCACAGTCATAGGTGGCCATCAGCACACTCCCCTCAGCCCTTTCATCACATGACTTGTATGGCAAATGCAGCTGCTATTGAATTTTTTTTTTTTTTTTTTTTTTTTTTTTACACCAATACCATAGATGAGCACCTTTCTTTTAAACCTCCTAGTGTCATAAAACTTTGGGGGATTTTCAGATGAATGTATTATAAAATGTATCTATATTTATCTTTTACTCAGAAATAGCACTTTGGCCTCCATATTTACTACATATGTGCTTCCATCTCTTAAAACTCTACATTTTCATTCAAAACTTGCAATTTTAGTTAATAATAATAATGCGTTTTTCAAATGAAACATTATTTACAATAGCATGTCAATGTATTTTTTAACATGTTACACTAAATTGATCAGTACTACTGTATACTGTTAATACTGTACTGTAAATCAATAAGTCTGGAGTCCTTTTTACATTATACATAAGTCAGATGACTTAGGTATTAACCAGCAGATGAGTCTTATATGTTTTACAGAGTTGCCATTTAAATGATGGTCAGTGATTTGCTATTTATATATAGCAAGTACAGCATGCAATATGAGCATCTTTTGCTGTTTCTTTATCATTCATACGTCACTTGAGGTGACAAGATCTTGGAAAATATCAGTCATCAGGTCTTAATGAAGGTGAAAATGTAGCCTTGTAAGATTTTGGTGTGGGGCTGTTTCCTGGACATTTCTGCCAGTTAAATATCAGTCCACTTCTTATATCTATGTGGGAGAGCATAACTACTTGAATTACTATTTGAAATCACAACTGCATACAGTATGTTAACTGTAACTGTAATACAAGTGTAATGAAAAACTGTTTATGACATTATGCCAGACATTGAAACAGTTTAATGTTCTGTGGTAAAAAAAAAAGTTAAATAGTGAATGTTAAAACCTTCATCACAGTTTCATATTAACTATTCATTTGCTCTCCTCAGAATTATGTCTTTGAACGAGAGCGAAGTGAAGTATTTTGAATATTCTGATATGCTTTATCAACGTCAACGGTCCTGTGTGGAAGAGAATTTCAAAAATGTGACCAAATGCAGTCACCCTCAGATATCCCGTCACATTTGACTAGACATCAGTTTCCTCTTTGCTTATCTGTTGAAGTACATCGTAAAACATGATGGCCAGTGTAATAATTGTATTACACTACTATAACCTCCATACATTGTGTAGACACTGTTATTTGGAGGGTATACCATTGGTATGACCGTGCTTGACCCCTGTTTTGCTTTACTTTACAATATACAATAACTGATCACAAAAAAATAGTTACACCAACCAAATTCCTAAAGAAACACATGTCTCCATAGTGGTATTAAAAGCAATCTTCATTTTCTATCATCAATAAAGCCTATAATTATATAAACCTTTCACAAATTTGCTCAGCAGATCAGAATGAAACTAAATGAAAATTAACAACAAAAACATTCATCCAATTCATAAAATCAAAAAACATTTTCTCTCCAGGTACACAGACTTCAGAAAAAGGGACTTTTTACACAATTAGGCAAAGCTTTCTGACAAAACAAAGCAGAGGTTGTCCATGATAACTAACAGCAACTCTGAAAACACAATGACATATAACAAAAAAACCAAAACAAAACATGTCAGAACACTTCCTGCATAAAGGGAGAGTCCATGTTCATCACTGAAAACAGGATTGAACTGGTTTGAACTCGCTGCTGGTGGAGCTGTTGGGGCACATAAAGATAATCTCGTCTCTCATCAAAGGGCTTCCCCCTTCTGTAACTGTCTTTTAACATTATTGTGATTAATCATCCACACTTTTTTACTTGATTTGTATGGTTACTTTGAAACATGATGAGCAGGTCCAGACTAAAAAAATAAAGAAATAAAATTTCTACTACCTAGTATGGAAAATCATCTTTGAAATTTGAGTTGTTCTGCTGAAATCTCTGGAAAACTTCAAATCATAAACCACTTTGTTTGTGTAGCTCACAAACTCTCCTGCAGGTCCATTATAATAACCAAAGCATTTTATAAACCCAGAAAACTCATTTTAAATCCCAGTCAAGTTCTCAGAGTTTCCAAGACATGAAAAAACATGCTGGTCCTACAAGGAAAAGAATATAAAATAATGAACTGCAGTATAACATCTTATTTTACATTTGAATTGAATTGTTTTGACAAAACCTGTATAGTGTAATGCTAATAATGTTTCTCTTGTATCTAAAAAATACACACTGTACTGTATATTCTGTATATGCAGCATCATTGAGGTTATTGTGTCATTATGTTAAGTTATATTTTTAAACCCAGCTTTTTATTATTTTAGACACATTTTACTAAAATGCAGCATGTTGAAAAACTTCAGGATACTGACTGAAATAAAGAACAGGTCATGCAGGATTTAATGATGATACGGAGGCAGCTAAACTTTGAATTTCACTTCTCTGCTGCACACCTGTCTTAGTAACGGCAAACACAGAATAACACACCCTTTGTGTTTTAATGACCTTAGATATTTCAAAAGTTCATTCAAATACAGTGCACTACAAAGATAACTGTCCATTCTGTATTCTTGGACTGCTGATTAGAAACCACACCAATATGGAAATCATGGCCTTTACAACCTAGTGAGTCACTGTGGGTATTAAGTCAAATACTTCTAACTTCTAAATAAAGCAGCATACCTGGAAAATAATATAGATCATCTGTGCTGTACAGACAGTTTAAAACACAAGGCAACAAAATAAAATATTTGTTATTTATGATGCCTAATATTAGTTTATGTTTGAGCTCAACCACACAATTTCCAGTCTAGTGCAGTTTAGTGCTGAATAGTTCACATCAACCGGTTTGCAAGTGCTTCGAGGAAATGTCTTTCATAATGTTGAAGGCTTGCTTATTACAGCATTTTTTAGCAACATGGGAATCAAAAGAAGTCACCGTTATTTCATCTAACTGGGTTCAGCACCAAAATCACACAACTGGACTCTGTAGTCTAACAAGCATTTCAGCATATTATTTGTTGCCGTTATGCAAAGCTTCACTTACGCTCACTCAGAGACTTTTTATAGACCAGAAGGTTCTGGCCACAGATCCAAAAATCAGCATCCTTTCTACGAGACTCTGTCTCTAAAGGCTGAAATAACTAAAGGCTGTGTTTAAGATGACCTCAGAGAGAGCAGAGGCCTGAGCTGCAGAGCCCTCTGATGGAGCAGTTCTGTCACTGGGATCATAATCCTATAAGGCTCTGCACATTATCATCCCTTAGATGGCATTTCAGCTACATTTGCATATGTCAGTCTTTTTTTTGTGGCTCTTTCAGAATATTGTGAATTCAATAAGAGGTTGTAAATATTCTTACTCCAATACAGAAATCTTAAAAGATCCCAGCTTATAAAATATTTGACTTCATGTCATAAAATTAAATGTATGAAAAGTAAAAGATATCCCAGGAAGCAAATGAAATGAACTACAGCATTTCCATACAGAGAATTCAGTTTGGCTTTGTTTTATGTGAGTTTGGAGGGCTGTTTTAACCTGTACAACAGTGCTGTTGTGTTAAAGTGTAAAGCAGGTCCTAGTTCCTAATGTGCTATGCGGGATCTTTCTTCAACTTCAGCACTGCAAGAAAAATTCAATATCATCTAAACAGCACAAGCAAATAAATTTAGAACTGAAAACTGGGACGTCCCAATCAAGTATTTGCCCCCAATCCTAAACCATGTCATATCATATTAGTGCTGCTGATAAAGAGTTTTTTTCTGACATCTATATCTTTTACTGAAAGTAGAAATTAAGTGATTTTTATTGATTGCCATGAGTGATATGTTTAGTCAACATTATTATACTATAATAACCTAAAGAACAAGAAAGTGAGTCAACGTCAGTGAGGAAGACATCAGTGTGTGTATACCTTCAATTTGAGCGAGCTCAGTTATGGACCAAACAACTAATCGATTAATTGAGAAAATAATTGACAGATTGATCAATAATGCAAATAATGGTTAATTGCAGCCCTACTCTTCACTGAGAATGTCTGGATAGGAATAACTGACTGTCACTGCTTCCAGTGAACAAAGTGCCCTCTTCATGAGCATCCATCACCTCCATCTGTTTATCCTCAGTCAGATTCTTTGTCAAAAGTTTACTGGTCTCTGTCTCAACCTTGTCTGTTTTATCAGCTCCCTCTGGTGGTAGCAGAACTTCCTGCTTGATTGCAACAGCTGAGGGAACAGACTGGGACTCTTTCTGTAAGGGACTCTTTGCAGGAGGCAGGTCCACTGGGGCATCCAGACCTGTGAAACAACAAAGCAGAAAGCAAGCTTATAGAGGGACCTACCTTTGTCCACTATGATCTCATTGGTCAGTAGTTCAGGTGGTTCATTTACTTTGGGCTGAGAGAGGCTTGGTGTGTGGCTTACAACAGCTGCTGCCTTCACTGCATCAGGCCCAGTCATTACTGGTCCCTGGACACTTATTATATTTATACTTAGTTTGTACATACATATATAAAAAAAATCATACCACCCACCAGTTGCGGAAGCTGACACATTATGAGCATTTAATAGTTTGATGTTGAAATGAGAAAACCATAACAAACAAACAAACAAAAAAACACACTACTGTTTGTTGACAACGTTGACAGTACATTTACACATCTGCACAGATAATGATGAATGGACGAATGAAGCTGGCTCCTTATTGCTGAATCACTGCCATCTTCTGAAGTTATTCAAACAAACAACCATGTTCTCTCCCATCTGCATAATCCAGTGTAGATACATTTATTAACAAGCCAGAGACAAAAAAGATTCAATAACATCATGACTTTCAGACCATGGTTGATAAAGCTTGTTTTTATTAATTAATTGACAATGACATGTTAGTGTACAATAGACAATAATGTGTAAATAAATAATCACATAGAAAATATTACATGGATAAAAACAACATTTTGGACAATAACACTTCAAATAATCAGCAAATATTACAAAGCGTCAGCAAACATAACATTGTCTTCAGTTTAGTGGCCTCCAACACAGAGATACTGTGAGTCTCAATCAGACTGTGGGGGAAGAAAAATGAAAGTGTCATTATTTAGATAATCAATAAATGATTTTTACAGCATATAGAGCCATATATCAGAGCAAACCAGTATTGTCAGTCTATAGACAATCATCCATATTACATTTTAACACCGGACACTGCACTTACATCACTAAGATCACCCATATCTGGTGCTGCTCCTTTATTAGAAACAGCCATATCTTGGATCATCTGAAAAAGGAAAGCCACATATTTACACACTCAAATCCAAACCACCATTTGAATATTACAAAATTACAATATTGTGCACAGTTTCCACAGCTCTTGAATTAATCTCAGCATTTAGTGATGCAGGGATTTGACTCACATCTACGTATCTATCGTACTCTTCCTTTCCCTCGTCTTCTTCATGTTCCCAGTCTCTCCAGTTATCAAAGTCCACATTAATCCAACTGGGCTGCAAAAAGAAGGAGAAACAACACAATTTAAAATTTTATTTACCAGGGTAAAGCTGTAGCATCCTATGAGGACAATTTAAGCTTTGGAGGTATCTCACCTGCAAACGTCTAATGTCAAGACTATGTGTCAGGTCAACTTAAAACTCTGTTGTTTCTGACGTCATGAGAATCTTTCAGAACTTTACTGTAGATCATTAAAACCTTGTGTCTGACACACGGACTTACCTTAGCAGGATCCTTCTGGAGACGAGGCCATGCATAATCGGGCTTCGTCTTCCTTAGCAAGACATTGATGGTGCGGTCATAGACTCTTTCTCTGGAGTCCTTTTAAGCAACGAAAGAATACAAACACACTTGTATTTAACAACACGATGACTGTATATTTCAGCACGTAGCACATTCTCATGGGTCTCATCATGCCTAAAAATTGGAAACTTACATAGATTTGGACTTCGTCGTAGAAGTACAGCTCATTATAGAACACATCATCTGTGTCGTTTTTGCAGCTGTTGTGAAGAAAGAACATGGTTGTCAAGGGAACATTTTAGTACATATACAACTTTCAACAATAAGCCTATGTAGTGCAGACAACACTATCCAAAGATGGCTGAGATTTTCTACGAACTGGTATATGTTACACAAAACAGAGATAGAGAGCTAGAGAGATTTACGAAATAAAATGTTGTAAACTCACCATAAAATCAATTTGTTTGGCTGGATATCAACCTGGACATCTTTAGGTTTTTGAACCATGAAGTTCATGGTGACATATTTTTTTCTGTCAAACCACCGTGCAGGTGCTGGCTGGCTATTAAAAAAACAGACAAACTGTTATACATTTAAATCAAATATATGATCATTTATATGAGTTTTTTTCAAGAGTGAAACCTCTTCATAATCAAAAGGGTTAGTCAAAAGCATGTGTTGGTTACTTTTAGTAATGTCACCTTAGAAGAAACTGGCAGCACTTACCATTCCTCTGGTCGAACAATTTTGGGTTTGTTCATTCTGATTCTTGGGCAAAACTAGAACAGAAACTACTGAGTTTTATTCCTTTAACAGAAAGAAAGTAAAAAGCATGTGGCACGGTCGTATGGGCTGTGTGCTCTAATGGAGTGCACAGGGCCTGTATGCTATTTATAGGACAGTTGGTATCAGCTGCTCAGGAGACTTGCCGGCCACAGCCCTCTTCCTCTGCCCTTTATGGTCTGTCAGTGGAACTCTCTAGAAAACAGATGCTTTTTCTGGGTTCTGCTAAACTTCAGCCTCCCCCATCTGGGTGCTGAAGAGGGTGAAGGTGGGGGCAGGGACATAGAAGACAAAAGAAGACAAATGGGACATCTGAAAATGTAGAAACAGCAGTTGGAACAATGAAAGTCAGTAAACACCAATAGTAAAATCTACTTAGACTATTTGTTTTGTTATTTTTTATTTTTTCATGTTTGTATGCTACATTAAAAAGAAAACTAAATCACTGCTGTAGAGGAGGCTGAAATATTTTCATCAAATAGATCATTTGTGATTCTTCCCCAAAAAGCTGAAATATAGTTACAGTTTTGTTTCCATTAAACAGGTCTTAAGTTACATAAGACAACAGTATTGACAATTAAGAAAGTAGAAATAATCAATTGAATCATTTTGCTTGATATTTGTTCGTGGGATTTCCTTCTCATATAACTGAATAGTGGATGAGTGTTTAAGTTTATTCTTAACATTGGAGACAATACCTTGTTATAAAAAATTAAACATAATAATCTTAAGCACATCTCATCTTACAGTCTTCCTCAGCAGCTGGAGTTCACACTGTACTTTAAACCTAAACATTTAAACTTCATCTCCTGAGAACTTCAAGATGAGGTTAGAAGTTCAGACAGACACATATATATCAAGTTTAAAAAACATCTTGTCTATACAACTTGTGTAATCCTATATAAATACGCCAGGGGTACTAAAACAGTGAAAGAAAATAGAAGTTTTTATATGAAAATGTTGTAAAGTTTCCGTGTTTATATGTTTTCAGAGCTTTTTTGTTAGTAGCCTACATTCAGATAAAGAAGAAATGTATTGTTTATGAATATAAAATTTAGACAAATTCAGTGAAAGCAAAGAAATGCACCAGGGTTCCTCTGAGCTCCCTGCAGAAGGTAGCCTACAGCTCACATTGTAAATAATGATAAGTTGGATAAAACCCATGACTATGAACCTCCCTGGAGAAGATCTGGGAGAAAGATCTAGAAGAGAACATAGATCCTGATACCTGGACATCAGTTTGTCAAAAAACACATAGAATATCAAACTCAGCACAAAACATAACAATACATTTTAACAGGACATATCATACCCCAAGAAACATCAAACTTATTAAACTGTGTAATAATGAAATGTGTTTCCACTGTAACAAGGAGAAAGGCCTATGTGTTGGATTTATGAGTGCAAAAGGAGTTATAGCCACTAACTAGAAGATTATTAACAATATAAAGCTTTGAAACATTGCAATTTAGAACAACCATATATACTCACTCTTAAGAAACTTGGAATTAGACTTATGTGAAATTTTTTAACCTATGAAACATTTTAAAAGATATGTCTTTCTCTTTTTTAATCAAGAAAAACGTGTGAGGTTAAAATACTAGTTACACAACACTGAAGTTAGCTTCTGATTCGGGGGTTGAGTGAAAAGTTGAGGGAAACATAAATAATAATATTTATTGATTCTCTGTTTTTTCATCACATACACAAAAGTGTTAGACGTCGTAGCAAAAGTCTTAACGCTGTTTAAACCCACTTTCAGACTTGTGAAACCTTTATTTTGCTTATGAACCATGAAAAAAGGGCGTTTTCACTGCTTTTCCCATCTTGACCAAATTAGACCACGTCCAGAACAAAAACCGTTATATTTAGACTTGTCAAATCTGGACTGCATTACCAAGAAGACTCCAGAGACAGTGTCAGATTTGTGAAAATCTTTATTTTGTTTGTGAAAAAAGAAAATGTCTAATGTGGTCTAGATGGGAAAAAGCAGTGAAAACGCCCCTTTTTCGTTTTCATTAGCAAAATAAAGGTTTCACAAATCTGAAAGTGGGTTTAAACAGCGTTAAGGCTTTTGCTACAACGTCTAATACTTTTTCACATGTGTAAGTAATGAAAAAACGGCGAACCAGCCACTAAGATATCATTATTTATGTTTCCCTTAAAAACCCGATATAGTGGTTACCATAAGCATAGCCTAGTGGTTACCATGGATGTATTGGTTACCATTGATTTAGTGGTTACCGTGAATGTAGTGGTTACCATGGACGTATTGGTTACTATGGATGTAGAGGTTACCATGGACGTATTGGTTACCATGGATGTAGTGGTTACTATGGATGTATTGGCGGCTCACTCACCGGAAATGCAATTCTCTCTGCAGTCTGTCCGGGGAATGTGGCGCGAGAGATCCAGGCAACGCTGTGTACATATAAACTTCTGCCTGAAACAAAATCAATACATAGTTTTCTTTCATTCAATCTGAAGTTTGTGGGATTTTTGCTTGCTTTGATACTTCAAACGCACATGAATCGGTGCTCATCAAACTGAAAATGCCTCGTAGACGACAGGTAAGAAGAAATGTAGGTCGCACTAGAGGGTAACGTTAGCTAGGTGAAGTTAGCGCCGATGTTTTCTTCCAAAGCATTAATATTTCTAACGATTTAACACGCCAAAACATGGCATTAGTGGTGCATACGTGCAGCAGTTAATCATCTCAATAATTTTCAACTGTATTAGTTGTCTTATTTTGCTTTTGGTGGGTGGGAACAAGCACCAGAACCAAATCTAAAACTTTACCTTAGATATGATTGAAACATAACTGTACTTTGTGGATTATTTATGAGCCGAACTCACCATAAGACCACAATAACATGTATTATGCCAAGAATATGTGAATAAATACAAGCAGGGATGCTCATTAATCAGCACAACATCTTAAACTGCGAGATTTGCTAATGTAGTTTGGTCCAAGTCTATTAGCCGCATGAAAAAGGGGGGGCAGCATAGCTAACGTTAAATGCTAATCTAACAACATAAGCTTGGCTATTTCGCCGTATTGCCCAATACTTTGCTAGCAACCATGACGTTATTTAACTAGGCACTCTTTAAAAAGTAATAAATACTGGCTAGCTGTGGTAAAATATGCTTTTAGTTAGCCGGTAGTCAGCTGTGTAGCCTAACGTTACTGAAAATGCAGCTAACAGCAAGCTAACAGCTGTCTGTGGCCTTTCTCTTAAAGCATGATTACAGAAGAGGTGGCTGGATAAAAATAGTGGGTAAACTCTTAAACGGCTTTTGTTACATAACCGTATCTGTGTCCCAGATTTTGGGTTGCTGGTATTATGAATCAAAAACACAGTAATTAGCAAGCTAACCTCATTGATTGTGCTTAAGACTGACCCCTATTGTTGTCATGTCAAATTGACATCGTTTGTAGTGGCACATCAGCTGTTAACTTTTTGTACCATGATTACAGAGTTTGTGTTGGATGCCTCTCATTTGCACTTGTTTGTTTGCCTGATAGAGACATATGGCTGGGAGTGGTTCAGATGGAACAGAAGACTCAGACTCCTCCGCTGAAAGAGAACAGACCAACAGTTCAGAGAGTGATGGGAACACGTCCAAAAGGCAACGCCTCACCAGAGCCTCCACTCGCCTTAGCCAAAGCTCACAAGGTTGGCCAAAATATTCATTAAATACAGTATAAAGCCTTTACAGTATTCCTTGTCTCAGGTGTTTAATCAGAGTGGTGGTTTGACTCCTTTTGCTTCAGATACCCCTGACTTGAAGCGAGCTGCGGACCATGATGAATCTCCACCACTGACGCCCACAGGAAATGCCCCCTCCTCCGAGTCCGAGCTGGACATCTCCAGCCCCAATGCCTCTCATGATGAGAGCCAGGCCAAAGATCAAGCCAGCAGAGATTCAGATAAGGACCTCTCCCATCGACCCAAGCGCCGCCGCTGTCACGAGACCTACAACTTTAACATGAAATGCCCCACCCCGGGGTGTAATTCACTTGGTAAAATCCCTACCATTTTGCAAATTTCACACATGTGCTCGTCAAGGCCATCCTCATTGATTATTTGAACATATTTAATTTGATTTATATTCAGTGACATGTTGTAACATAAGAATATGAGTGTATTAATAATATAAATTACTTCCTTCTCTTCATTTGCCCAGGTCACCTCACAGGAAAACATGAACGTCATTTTGCTGTATCAGGTTGCCCTCTTTACCACAATCTCTCTGCTGATGAGTGCAAGGTGAGTATCCTGAAAAAACATCTTGGATTTATTTTGTTAGTTAGCTACCCTACACGTTTGTCCTCATCTTCCATGATTTATTTTTCTCTTCCTAATGCAACCCTTCTAATATGTATCATATCTGTACATAGATTTTACATGTCTTTTTGGGCTGTCTGCATTAAAGTTACATCAGTCAGTTTCATTGGTTTTAATGAGTATTTAATATCATGGTTTGACACAACAGTGTAAAACTTGTAGTAAACTAAGACTGGCACATATACAGCAATATTGATTGTAATGTCTCTGTCAACACTAACTGTGGTTTTTATTTAACCATTATTGTAGCAAGGGGAGGCTCAGTTCAGTTGTCTTGGCCAGCATCATGCATCATAAGAATCTCCAATCACATAAAAGTTCACACTGTATAGAACAACACAAGATCACACCCCCAATCAGCCTAAGAGTATTATTTTACAATAAGTTAATAAGGTCCAGCAACACATGAAAATAAGTATTTGGCATTTTGAGCCACATCTCTTCCCTTTCAGACTTATTCCTGAGGGAAAAAACAAGACTGGGAGCAGTGAGTTGTTTTTCCTTTATTTTCAGGTGAAAGCCATCAGCCGTGAGAAACAAGAAGAGGAGATGAAGGGGCAGGAAGAAAGCAACTCGCGCCATGCAACTCGTCACCAGGTAGTCTCTTTTTGCAATGACTGGCATCGCAATAATTGGCATAACAGTACATGGATGTTATCTAGGGCTGCAGAATTAATAGTATACAAAGTTTCCAGCTGCACAGAACTGCTGACAATGTATATTGAATTACAAGTATGTATTTTAGTTTTTATTGTGCAGCACTGAAATATGAAAGTCAATGTATTTCCATCTTGTTTTTTAGACACCAACATCAAAACAGAGCAGATACAAAGAGCAGGTGGCTGAGTTGAGGAAGGGGCGTAACTCTGGACTGCAGAAGGAGCAGAAAGAAAAGCATATGGTACATCACTAGCACTCCAATATGCTGCTGTTCACTTGCTGCTGCACACTTAAGCACTTGCTCCCATGTGTCACCATTACAAGCGGCACTCAACTGCAGCGCAGCTGGAACATTGTCTTATCCCTGTTTCTCATTCTGTCTGATGCACAGGAGCATCGGCAGACGCACAGCAACACCAGAGAACCTCTGCTGGAGAACATCACCAGTGATTATGACCTGGAGCTTTTCAGGAAAGCCCAGGCCCGTGCATCTGAAGACCTGGTAATGTGCTGTTTCATATCCCTTTTATTAAGATTTTCTAATTTTAAATAATTGGTTATAAACACCAGTTAATGAAACAGGAACGTCCTTCTGCTTGAACTAAAGTAGAAATAATGACAAAGGCAATAAGCTGTGGGACTCTTCTGCCCTTTGTTACCTCTTAAGGTGTCAGTTGTCAGGTTGGTGCTAAGATCAGCAGTGACTTTATGTTTTTCTCCTGCAGGAGAAGCTGCGTATCCAGGGTCAGATCACTGAGGGTAGTAACATGATCAAGACCATCCTGTTTGGCCGCTACGAGCTGGACACCTGGTACCACTCGCCCTATCCTGAAGAGTACGCACGTCTGGGTCGCCTCTATGTCTGCGAATTCTGCCTCAAATACATGAAGAGCCAGACCATCCTCAGGCGACACATGGTGAGAGTCAGAGATTTGTAATCTCAAAGCCTGTGATACACCACTAATGTACACCACTCTGTAGTTGTTTTTTTTCTACTTGTAAGATGTCCGCTTTTTGAAAAAGTCAGACACCTGACCAACTTACTGATGGTTTTTATTATTAATAATAATAATGAAAGCTAAAAATTTGTCGTAGGTAAAAAAAATTGTAGGGTAACTATGTTTTTATATATTGGAAATAACACAGGTTAGTGTTTTTATGATGTGTGTTTTCAGGCCAAGTGTGTGTGGAAGCATCCTCCAGGAGATGAGGTGTACAGAAAAGGGTCTATATCTGTGTTTGAAGTTGATGGCAAAAAGAATAAGGTAAGGGGACTTGGAATTTTAATTAAAAAAAAAAAAAAAAGCAGATAAGCAAATAAGTGCATATTATTTTGTGTCTTTGTGGTAACACCATCTTTTGTAGTTATTTGGCAATCGTTTACCTATAAATCTGTAAAGCAAGCATGGCAGTGATATCTGAATTTGAAGAGGATCATATAATGGACTGAATGAAGTAAGGAAGTGCCGTTTTATCCCCAGATCTACTGCCAGAACCTGTGTTTACTTGCTAAGCTCTTCTTGGACCACAAAACGCTGTACTACGACGTGGAGCCTTTTCTCTTTTATGTCATGACTGAGGCCGACAACACCGGCTGCCATTTAGTGGGATACTTTTCTAAGGTAAATAAAGAATAAATTTAGATTCATGGTATATTTATACGGTGAATAACATTTTTTTTCTTTATACAGAAGTAACTAAAAAAGTTTTTTCTTTTCTCTTATTTGAAGGAAAAGAATTCCTTCCTCAACTACAATGTTTCCTGTATTCTGACGATGCCACAGTACATGAGGCAGGGCTTTGGCAAGATGCTCATTGACTTCAGTATGTATATGTTCACCAATTTTCTCTCACTTTGTCAATCTGTTACTATGAAAAATTACTGTTGACTGTCCTAACAGTAGGATTAATCAGTAAGGAGAATATATAATTATACAACATTTCCTTGCTTCAGAACAAGACCAGGTAAAATAAATGAACATTTAAAAATTAAAATCTCAACAATGAAGGATTGAGGCATGTGTTATTGTTATTGAAATATTGTTGAATCTTAAGCAGTTCTATTTATTGTGAATGATGGCCAAGGTAAAAAATCAGATTGTCTGCCCACTCTGAACAAAATCCTTGCTAATATTTGAGCAGTTAATTGAAAATAAAAAGGTGATGGTACTGTTTGGACCTCCTGTAATATCATCAATTTAATTGAAAATGATTGTAGTGCCATAATCAGTGACTATAAAGTCAGCTGCTTTAAACTCAGCTGTTGTCTTTTTTTTTTTTTACCAGTTATGTAAGTTCAGCCTGATGTTGGGGTCATTTTGTTGTGCCAAAATTACCCTATAAATAAAGCAGTTGTATCATAGAATCTATGGAGACGTAGTAGATTTTATCACTTGCTGCTCAGTCAACAAAATTTTGAATATTTATAATACATGTTCAATGAAGTGGTATTCATCCAAGGATTTCACATTAGATTATGAAGTCATGAGCCATTGCAGTATTTTTCGTTCCAGTTTTATTCTTGATTTAAATTATCTGTTTTAATTTAGAACATCGATGTATTTTTAAATGGGATAAATCTAAATTATTGAAGTAGTATTTTAATTTTTTTTCAGACCATAATAAAATATAGATTTTTAATATAGTGCTGCCCCTGCTGACTGTCCACTGTGCTTTATTTAGGCTATCTGCTGTCCAAAGTGGAGGAGAAGGTGGGCTCACCAGAGAGGCCTCTGTCTGATCTGGGCCTCATCAGCTACCGTAGCTACTGGAAGGAAGTGTTACTCAGATACATGTGCAACTTCCAAGGCAAGGAGATCTCCATCAAAGGTGAGTGAGAACACAGAATTCATATGCAGGTTATCCACTTGCCTTTTTTAAATTTTTTACTACCATGAAGTTAAGATACAAAATGTTTTTATAAGACACTTTTAACACACGAAAAGATTGTCCTCAACAATTTCACCATATTTACTATTGTAATATTTGCTTGATGCACAGAGATCAGTCAGGAAACTGCTGTCAATCCAGTGGACATTGTGAGCACCCTGCAGTCTCTTCAGATGCTGAAGTACTGGAAGGGAAAACACTTGGTGTTGAAGCGACAGGTAAGATGTCGGTCCGTTGGCCTGTGTAGCTCCGATTTTAATGACTGTTGAGAGCTGAGTGATAATGTTATTTATCATCTCTCTAGATAATTTTATTATAGCACATTTTTCATATCTTCCAGTCCCAATGCATTTCTCCCTGTTGAAAAATGACAGTAATTGTGCTTATATTTAAATTTAATCATCTATATCAATAATCATTATTTGACAACAGTTTGTTACTTTTTTCTTCATTACAGGATCTGATTGATGAGTGGAAAGCAAAGGAGATCAAGCGAGGCAATAGCAACAAAACCATTGACCCGAGCTCACTGAAATGGACGCCTCCCAAAGGGACATAAGCACTAAGATCCTCAGGCTACTGAATGAACTCACCTCCAGCCTCACCAGCCACAAGTAGCCTAGACCTACTAACTGTCAATAAAGATCAGTGTTCTTTCTTTCTTTCATTTTTTTTTTACCCTGTTTATTTGTGTCATGCAACCTTTTTTTACTTTTATATTTTACTTTTCATTTATATTTTAAACACCATACATTCTAAGTCAAAATGATTCTTGACTAAAACATTTTCAAAAAAAATGAACGGTCCTTTTTGTTTTAAAACTGCCTACATCTACTAAGCTTTGAATGTTAAATCATAAATGGTCCATTGTGGTGGTTAACATGAATGTGTGGCTTTGCTCATGCGAGGAAAAAAAAAAAAAAAAAAGACATACCTACATTTGGCAGCATTTGCAGGCGGTTATTTTTATTTCGTTCAAGAAATGTGCATTTTGAAGATGATAGTTTTTGTTTTTTGGATAAATACAGTAATTGTCAGCATGAATTGAAACCGTAAGCAGAGTGTATTTTGAGAAGTATGATTTATGGTCACGTATTCTTTGGTTGGTGTAAAATTGTATAGATCATGATAACGTGTGCTTTTTCTTGCTCCATCAATACAGGATTTGGACCCATTCTTCTGGTAAACCTGCCAAATAATGGAACAATAAATTGAGATATTTTTAAATTTGCTGCAAATATAAAAACTGAGAATACCACTGTAAAGATGCACATAAAAATAAAACAACCTCAGGTTTTTATACTGATACAATCATACCTTGCTTGTGTGGTTTCTCCGAAACATCGATTGCAGTGATAGTTGCAGAAGGAATTATTCTGGAAGATTCTGTGATGAACAGAAAACATTTTAACTCAACATTGTCTCTGCCTTGTACGCCTTGTACTTTTTAATCATAGCTGTTAAATGTGTATTAGCAATTGGATATTTTTAATATCAATAAAGCTGCCTTCATATTTTCAAATGATATAGATTGTTTCTTGCTATTTGTGCTCACCATCACTGGAAGTGCTTCTTCCCATCAGGCCCACAAACATTTCTCCTTTGTTTCCTGTAAGTGTAAAAAAAAGATCAGATTTTGGTTACAATGAAATGCTGAAGATGCCGTAAAAGGAACTGAAATGATTTAGGTTGAAAAGTGTATTTTTATCAAACTACTTACGTCTATTTACTTTAAAAGGTTTCTTTATACCTATGAGTGAAAATAGCAGTCATATACCAGTGTATTCATTTCCATTACCACGGACAGATATTGTTTTACATACTGAAAAAGTTTAATTATAAACACACAAAAAACAATAGTCGCATGCTATGTTTTATAAGCAAAGATGAGGTTAAAGGCCACCTGAGCGTTTCCCCATGAGTCCATAGAAGCGAAGGGCTTTAGATCTTTTCATCAAAGTGTCAATGGATTGGGTCAGATCTGTCTCCAGTGATTCATCCTGCCACAAAAATTACACACGGTACACATTTGATTTGTCGTCTTAAAATCAGGATCATTAATCGAAAATACTTTCTTTGATTAATACATATTCCCTACATGTATGTCCTAATTCATTGATATTCAATTTTGAGCCATTAATCAAGCAAAGATTTGAGAAAATTTCTGCAATAAAAACAAATATTTTCTCTCATTTCTGATGAGAACATAAATTACTGATGCTCACCTGCCAGTCTCTGGATAAGGCTCTCTTCTCTTCCGCACTAGAGGACAGTCCCTGATGCACCAAAGCACAAAAAGTAACAACAACAAGCTGGATCTTCCAATTATCCATTTCTAGGTCACAGAGAAATATTTCAGTCTGTATCTCTGTAAGAAAAACAATTGTTTCTAGCAAAAAAGGATAGAAAAAAAGTTTTAGAACAATGTCAGGCAGATGGGATGCAGTACTAATCTGTCTGCCCCAAACTGAATCCAGGGGGCATTTATACCTCTATACCCCATGCTGCCAGACCCCTCCCCTCTAAAGATGATTACGCACTTGCCTGCAATGAGTTTGAATACTACCAGATTTCAGTCATATTACAATATAAGATTTCTTCCAACTTTTCACTTCAGTGATTAAATGTTTTGCAGCCGTTACATGTTAAATATATGATAAATCAAAGATAGTATTTTCAGTTGAACGAACTGTAATTTACTATCAGTGTCAAATAAAACCCACACGGTCAATAATGTTAAAGCTTAATTAAATATTTACATTTGAGATGGTCACCTTTCATTTCCATTTTTATTAGATATCTGAATTGCTTTTGGTCTAAAATATTCTCCTGTTGCTCATTTGTGACCTTGTGATGTGCACATGCTTCTTTGATATCACCGAGGAAGAGGGCAGGACATGCAGGCGTATTGGGTCTTTGAGTAACGCTCGGCAAATAAAACCGTCTGCTTTGAAGGTAGTACTTTATAGGTTAGCCATTTGACTTGATGAACTACCAGCAGACCTGAATTCATTAAGTGGGACAACACAGATGTGACCTCAAAGGTCAAGAGAGCTGCATTAGATGCACTGATATATAACGATTTAATATTAAATACAGATGCACTCAAGGTTGTATTAACTTGTAATGATCAGAAGTCAAGCAGATGATAAAAAAGTACTCAAGTAGACAGTTGACATTTCAAGTGTTATGAAATATGCATGAATGATATTGCATCTTATAACCTGAAATATACTCAAATACGGTGGTTAATCATATCAATATTTGTAGCTTTTTGATTACGCAATATGTCAGTAGGGTCATTTATTTTCCATTTCCTGAGATAATTACACTGTTATTAAACCTTTTCATGATCTTTACTTACTTAGCCATTTAAATGTTCTGTTTTAATGAAAGGTGAGCTCTTTTTTCAACACTCTGGCCATAGAAATTTCTGGAGAGGCAATTAATTGACAATCTGTGCACTGTAAGGACGCCCACTTGAAACAAAGCTGACACATCAAATGCTTTGATCCACGCACAGGTGCTTCTAAAAGCAAGAAAAGCCCAGGACAATTAGGCCTGAAAGGCAATTACACCTGAACAGCCCTCATGTGCACGTAGTCTAACCCACGGCTAACGTGGAGTGCTGAATCAAAAGAAATCAGAGGCACCACATTTGCATATGAAATGGTGGAACCACAAAGAGCTCCCGTAATGACAGAACACTGCATTTCCATTTGACGCAGGGTAGCAGTTGGGCAGGCCATTTCAGGATTTTGGACCGCTCGCTGCTTGTGATTCACTGCTGAGACTCAGATGTTAACCTCCGTTTTACCTTCAAATGTAAGACTCTTCTAGTGTAACCTGTTAAAGTATTAACATTTAGTCTTGTTACAATTTAAACCAATTTAAACCATTAGAGAGCTTTGAATCTGATCAGACAACAAACTTGCTACTTTGATTGATGTGAATCATGTTCTTACAGGTGCGTCATGGGATATGTAATTGTTAAAATGCAGTGAAATCAAGTCAAGTTTAGGAATAATCTTATTTAATGTCTTTATGTAGCATGAATGGTCAAGCATTTTAACTGTTAATTTCTCTCTGGACTGATTTGTCCTCATGGAAGATTGTGCCCATATGGACAACATTATGAGTTGTATCATATTATATTGTATTGTTTTTATTGAATTAGGATATAGTTCAAAGTCAACCTCATGTCCACTGCTTACAAACAATTCTTAATTTAGCCAATAACAGGCTCTGTTTTGAGATGTTGGAGGTTTTAATGCAGGCCTCAAACGGTGCATTCAGTGTTTCCAAGGAAATCCCCTTCATCTGCTTCATCTTAGGGAGTCATTACTTTTGTCCAAACATCTTGCAAGAATAACAGACTTTTAATTTGATCACATTTAAAAGACCAGTGTGTAGAATCTAGTGGCATCTAGCAGTGAGGTTGCAGATTGCAACCAACTGAAATCCCCCCCCCCCCCTTCCATTGCTTGTAGAGGAACCAACAGTGGCCACGAAACTCATGAAAAACGCGAAAGGTGTTCTCTAGAGCCAGTGTTTGGTTCATCCGTTGTGGGCTACTGTAGAAACATGGCGGTGCAACATGGCGGGCTTCGTAAAAGAGGACTTACGAGAAGGGTCTATCTGCAGTCTTCCAGACTTACACGACACACCCACTTTACTACACAACACGCACCCCTGACCCCTAACCCTAACCATCACACTGATCATGCTGAAACCTAACCAAGTAGGTGTATCATGTAGCTACTGCAAGTTTGCAGATAGACTTACTTGGGACCTGCCTCCCTATGTGGATATAAAGGGCTCATTCTAAGGTAACAAAAACACAACTCTTATTTTCAGGTGATTATACACTAATTAAAACATAATTATTATATTCCATTTCTGCCAATAGACCCCCTTAAACCTTATACGCTGATCCTTTAACTTTCTGACTACACCAATACAACTGTGGGTATTTTTTAAATTGCCCATGAAATGCAGCCCACTGTATTACACTAATCATCATCCTTTGGGGAAATTGTACATGACAGATACAATATACAGTATCTGTGTATAATTTCTTTGTGGTCTGAAGTAATAAAAACCATCATCTTGTCTATTCTTGTGAGTTGTGTGAATAAATGCTTTCATATGGTGTTTGCTACGCGCCACCATATTGTCAGTGTATCAGTCTCACTGCTTTTCTTAAAGAACTGTTATAGGAATTAGTCTTAAAATGATCTGAATTTCATGTTATCTTTTTCCTCACCTAAGAAAAGCTACAGGTACATACAGATAAATGACACAGGGTGGCGATACCTCATTGTTACAGCTGAGGGCTATAATCTCCTGTTGACAGATACTGTGTTATCAGATGAGTCAAACCCCAGGTATGCTCCACTGTGGTGAGTTTAGTCTAGAGGCCTGATATCATCACGTCTTTAGCCTGACAGAGCGGCTTTAAGGCCGACTGTTAAACCTGCTATCTCCACACAATCTGGATCCATCTTAACACTGACAAATTAGTCCATTGATGGGACTAAGTGGGTTTTACTGGAGCCGGTCAGTCAAGTGCACAGCAGAAGAAAAGTGACAAAGGGTAGTTACTGTACTATGTAAATATACTGTAATATGCTGTAAAGGCTATTATGTACTTAAACTTAAAGATCCCCTCAAGGCATGCTTTAAGACTATTGAAAATACTCTGCTTTGAATAGTAATTTGTGTCTGATGTGGTTTTATCAAAAAGTGAAGTAGTTAAAATTTCTTAAAATGTCATTATTAGTACTATTAGTACTCTCTCATTGAAAAAATCAAAATCTGTAAATCTTCAAGTATTTTTCATTTCAAGTATTTTTCATGCTGGATCAAAATGTGTCATGCTTCACTGAAGTCTGTTCTAGGTGTACTGTTTGTGCACTGGAGGCTTCAAGTTTCCACATCATACTGGTATAAGTTGTAAATTGGACCATTATTGGTTTCCAGTCTTTTGTGATGTCACAAATCCTGCCTGTACGCACTCATGTTAACTCAGATTTAAGGTGAGCAGAGAGAAATTTCAGATGATGAATATGACACCAACCTTCTAGTGTCAAACTCTGCACATACATCATTCTGCACATGGACGCTCAAACATCTAAGGTGCATAACAAAAAACCCCCACATTTTTCGAGAGGAGGGGAACTTTAAATATAAGTGTTCTTGCTATCTTGATATTACAAGTTAGCCAACATATTAATAAGGAGTTGGGTTTTCAGTTAATTTGCGTACATTACAAAACTATAAATGAGCGTAAGATGTAAAGTTCAATCAGCAAATGTCCTCTGGCAAAGTGTTATTGATTCTTTCTCCAATTATAAGTTTTTGTGACAGTCAGTTGTCTGATTCTAGTTTTATCTGCTGTAATCTTGTTGGATGTATGTGACTGGATACAATGAGGATCTTATCCAGGAGGTGGCAGTGTTCACTAACAGATGTATTCACAGCACAAAAACCTGTCCTGCTACTGCCTCACTGCTTAAATGTTGCCACCACCTCACTGGAGTTACTGCATCAAGACTTTGAAGTCCTCATGATTAATTTATTTTCCTTTTATTACATAGGTTTATTTTGTATCAATGCTTCTGTGACATATCCAGAGAGGGAAGAATGTGCAAGTATTGCCTTGGTAAGAGACGATGTTACACATGTTATGATTTTTGTGGACCATTTGTGTTCAATTTGTAAGTTTATGAATGGACAAAGTCAATTGTCAGCATGCAATATTTTTAAGACCGCAAAGAAATCTGGATATTTGTTGTTGCACACAGTTTTCACAGTAGTAAATTATCTCTGTTGAAAGATGAAAACCTTGTTTTTGCGAAATTCTAGCTTTGCATGAATCAATAAAAACTTAGGACCTTGTGTAACAACATATGCTCAGAACTTACTGATTTACAATATAATGACTTTAAGTTCAAGAGGATGTCCCCAGAGTGGCATCATAATACCAAAACTCTGCTAATTATTTTCATTCATTTCTGCACAGTGGCATGAAGGCACAAAACAAATGTAAATCTAAATAATATGTTTATTTATTTATGAGGTATATCACAATCACATATCAAATTGTGCTGTCTTAAAACTGCTATTGTCCATATTACCTTCAGTAAGGTCACACTAATACTTTTCATGTTTGAAGTGTGACACACCAGAATAGATCAGACATTGTATGATAAAGACTCCATCCATACAATGGTAGGCGGTATAACCATACACCAGTACATGAAAGTATAAATTATCTTAGGAGTTTTCACTGTTGCAGTTAGCCTGAATGCCTCCTAACTCGCTTGTTCCCCAAGTTGTTTTTCCCGTTTGGTGCCCTGTGGCACTTTAGTGTGGTTTCTCTAGAGAGGCATAAATTTGGCTCTTCAAGGCTCTCTGAGAATGAAATACCACTGTCTGCCTTTGCATGCTTAGACTGGGTGCTTCAGGCTGGTACTGCAGTGGTTCTGTCTCCATGTATCCAGTAGTTTGAGACAGGCTGGTGGGATTGGTTGTACCAAAACCAAGAGGAGCATGGGGTGTGTATCTTGTGTGTTTGTGTGGGTTTTTATCTCTCTACTTAACACCAAACAGTGCCATGGCGACTTTCTCCTGAAGAAGTGCAGCCTTGCTCAATGGCAGCCTTTCACGACACCAGCACACTGAGTGGGCTCCAGTGTAAACACACTGTAAAGAACGGATGTCATCACTGATAAATGATAAAGGCATTTCCCCGCCTGCACACTCATACGTCGGCAGGTTGTGTGGATGTCTTATCACAGTGGTCACGCTTTTTGGAAGTGATGTCAGGTGGCGGAGGTTCACTGGAGCTTCCTCAAACAAAAACAGCAGCAAATAGATTCACGTTCAGACGCCTGTGTTAGAAGCAGCTGACTCTTGGCTTTGAAGTTATTCAGAATCACTGTGAAGGGTTTGTGTTACCTCATGACTGTGAGGAAATGTAAAATATCTGTAAAAGACTTACATTTCCTTGGTATATTTACTGT